>NC_056749.1:605443978-605668978 GCF_019279795.1 Protopterus annectens | reverse complement strand
TATTGCTACTGAAATACTAAAAATTCTTCGGAAAAACAGATTAGCAGTGTCCCTGGCTTATCAGGTTGCTCACTTACCTTGGATGTCATGAAATGCATTGGGCTTTGGGTTTTATCTCCAGACCAAGTGCTTGGATTCATTTTCTATTAATGATTTGGGAAAGCGGTGCACTCCACAGATGAGCCCATGTTTTAGAATAGATGTTAAACAAGAGAGAACCATAGCCTGAAAGTAGTGAATGTATGTTAACTTTCTTGGTTTAGTGTACTTTACATAGTGTACTCCTTTAAGGACAGCTGACTGACTTTAGTGTGGTCAAACGCTGCATCACAGATTAGCGGCAGGCATCACCCCCCATATAACTGTTACCTTCTTAGTTATACTGCACTCCTTTTCCTCTATAATCTAGAGTGCACCTTTGCCTCTTCCAACCCATCCTGCCCACACTCCAGCTCACTGAATTACACAACACATCTCTGATATACTGACTATTTTGTTTCAATTTAGTCTAAGGTTACTTAACTGCCACATACCTACCTTCCACCCATATAGAATACATATTGCAGTAATAGGATCTCTTTCTCATAACACTGATAGTCTCCCAAACTCTCCAGTGTCTTGGACTACTGGCTCTGCCCCGCTTAGTTCACTATGCTCACTTACTCTATCCCCATTCCCACCCACTCCCATATCGATTACATTTATAGTTATACACCACACCCTCTATCAGTTCCCTCCCACTCATAGTTTCGCACCACACATATCAGTTTTGAAATCAACACCCTTCACCACACCCTTACTATCACTCATTAGCAGTATATCAAACCAACACCCTTCACCACACCCTTACTATCACTCATTAGTAGTATATCAAACCCACTTACTTTAAGTTACTACCCTTAAACACTCTTCACCATACATGATGAACTATAAACAACAATCCCACTTAATAAAAGCACTACTCTACCTATGTACTATCATCACCTTTCTCCTGCTCTCCTACCTCTCCTCTTACCACACTCAACTACATATCAGTACCCCCCCACAATGGCAAACCAAATCTCTATCCACTCCCCTGAAACTTTGTAACTTTCCTGTCACACCACTAGACCTCACCTCCTCTAGATCAGTCTCTTACTTCCACTACAAACTGTCAGTCAGATCTAACCCTCACTCCTTATTAAGACATATTAAATTACTACACAAACTGACTAAACTGTATCTTCACCTACTCCACAAACTCATTTGCTGTGGTGACATTCACCCTAATCCAGGGCCCACCACAACACCCTACACAGACTCTAATCAGCCAAACCCCCCATACTATAAACCTACCTCCTCTCTCCTCTTCGTTAACATAAATGCAAGAAGTATATTTAACAAAATCCAGGACCTTCACGCCCTTCTAGCTGTATATAAACCAGAAATAGCAGTGCTAAAAGAAACATGGCTTAAACCAAAACTCCATAATAATGAGATTATAGCCCGTGGCTATAACATAATACGCAGAGATAGAGTATAGAAAAAGGGAGGTGGCATAGTGATATTGTTCCAAAATCATCTCACCACTAAACAAATTGATTATAACACCTAAGAAATCTAAGATGTTGAGGGACTCCTTGCCAAATTAAAACTAAACTCAAACAAACATGTCATTATTGCAGGTGGCTACATTCCACCAGGCAGTAACACTACTATAATGGAAAACATGCTAAACTGGATCTCAGACTCCATGCCACAAGAAACTGTACTATTAGGTGACTTTAATATTGACTGGCTGAACTGCTCTAGCCACACTCCAACTTCTGTTGCTTCAACAGTTTTATGCTGCCTGGCAGATTATTTCATGGCACACTGAAGCTAATGCTGGTGTTTTTAAATGGCTGTAAATCATTATCTGCATGATATTTCATATTCTGCTGCCAAACAAACATAAATTGTATATTTTCCTTTTCCCAGCAAAAATACTCTTTGTGTTTATTTCATCAGAACCTTTCCGCATTGATGATAGGAAGTAGCACTTGTACATGACATACATTTATAGTGTACTCATTCCAGCATAAGTTAGCACAGCATTACAGGACTGTAGCACAATTAAAAAACGTCAGGCTTTCATGTGCAGGTCCTCACTACTTGTACCCTTAAAGGAATACTTCCCCTCCTGTATAGTTAACTTCATACCAATGCTATTTTTACTTTATATAATGTGTAAAATACAGAGTAGTCTTCTATGCCTTTCAGTATCTTTTCATTTTGTAATTTATTATAGCCATATATTATGAAGTTCAGCTATCTTAGTCTCCATTCAAATCTCACTTTGTTTTTGAAGAAAAGGTACAGCCTGCATGACACAGAACAGGCAGCACTTTTTCTGAAGTTTTCAGTATTACTAATTGCCCACATTTTTGCATTTTGTGATGCCTTATGTCTCTCTCTCTCATCTTAGTAAAGTGCTATAAAGCACATATAAAAGATAAAGCTTGCCTCTATCTCTCTCTCTCTCTCTCTCTCACACGCCCTCTCACTCATGCATGAAGTGCATATAGCAGATAAAGTTGTGATGCCCCACCACTGCCAACCAGTAATCAAGGAAACTCAATCCTCACCACTGGCAACACTGGGGAACGTTCACTGGGAGGTTGACAGGTACACACACAGTATTTTCAGATACACCTCTCTGCATCAAGTGCAATTTCCCATAAGAACACACAGAGACCATAGTCAGTCCAGGACTGGTTTTCCCCCTCTTTCTCCAGATCCCAAATACAACTCCCCACTAGCACAGCTATAGAGTTGTTATCTCAACTGAATGGTCAAGCCAAGACCTCCAGCACCCTCTCTGTCCAACCAGTGCTTCGTGTCCCTCCCCAAGTAGCTGACATGCACACTCTTTGAGGTTTGATTCACACACACACACACACACACACACACACACACACACACACACACCCCTGGGAAAGGCTGGCACAAGTTTACTAGCTATGCCCCCTTTTGCCCAGACTATAAGGTAGTTATCACTGCCACCAGCCAACTCCTTATCAGCTACTTTAAGGCCCTTAAGAAAGGGTGTCCAATCTTACTGTGTAATATTAATATTAATACAAATGGCAGTTTGACCAAGAGAAAGGCTATTAGGAGTGGCCTACACAGTGTCACCAAATAAATATGCAAGTACTCTCAAAACCTAAATATCTCTAGACAGATCAGCCACAATGAAAGGTTTCAATATATTTAATAATAAATAATAAAAGAACAAGAAAATACTCAGTATATAATCACAGTGACATCAGAGTTGAAAAATCACAGGAAATATTTAACACAACATTGCAGGGCAGTCTGAAATAAATAAAAAAATATATCTAAACAAAGCTTTGCTAGATTCCTGACTATATCCAAGAGAATTATACTGTTCCCCAGAAACTTACTTCTTCAAAGCAAGGCAGACGTTGTGATGGATTGTTCTTGTCAAGTCCAAGACATAATACAGAATGCTCTGTCTTTCTAAGAGACTTCTTAAATTAATATCCCACATATTACTGCTGGGATAGTTTGCAGAATGACATCATTTCTTGTCATCTGACTCTACCCAGGTGAACCCCGCACTGCTGGAAGCTAGCAGTATTTAGCATCTACCTGTGAAATGCATAGACCTCAGATCTTTTTTAGATGCTGGAAGTCATAAAACAATTGCATTCCTTCATACCTTCAGAGGTAGTAATTAGTTCACTTTAAAGACAATACAGACATCTCCCTAGTATAGACATTATGCCTCCAGCCTAACCTATAAAGTAATTTAATTTCAGCTATTTTTCTGAAGTTAACCATCCTGTATTCCAATTTCCACTGTTAAAATATATACATTTAAACAATTACAACAGTTACATATTTACAAAAAATTGCCTGAATCTTCTTTTGTTCCTGACTGTGCTTCTCAAACATTTTGGAAATATAGAGTATAGTTTAGTGCATTTATTAAAACTGTATTTGCCTTAATATTGCTACAACAAATGCTCTAGGTTGCACTGCATCTGGATTGTTTTAGTGTGTTTTAGCTGCTTTTCTGTATATATAGACTTTTCTGTATATGTAGACTAGCTACTTATTCTAATCTATTACTGCCTCTTAAATCATTTTTCAGTTGTGCACTTGCCTTGCTTCATTCAAAAAGTTTTAAATTGCTAATTTTGTAGAGTTTTAATTGAATTTACTGCTTAGGGTCACACACTCAAGTGCGTTAGCCTTTTCTGTGTTTGTTTACTATATTATTGCATTGCTTAGCCTGTTTTAACCAAAAAAAAATGCTATCTTGTTTGCTCATTTCCCACCTTTCTTAGCTAGAATAGTCCTGATCCCAGGCTTTGTTGGTTTCAGGACTTTATTTTCTGGGTTCAGAGCTATCCAGACCTTGCTGTGGTAGAGGGAAGTCCTACTGCTTACCAGTGGGAGTGGTGAGCATTGTCCTGCCTATCTAACATTAGAGGAGTGGTTTCCAGCATTGACATTTTAATTTTATTAGCTATTTTGGGCTGATTTCTATCCCTTTCAAATTTCTGGCTTAAAACGTATGTATTTGTGCATTTTTCACATCGTGCAGCACCGCTGGGATACTGTTAAACTATTCCAGGTGCCAGAAAGTCTGTTCTTCAAATTTTCCATTAGAACTAGCTAGTTTCTTAGTAGTAGCACTAAAATCTGAACCCCTGTGACTAGCACTTCTTCTAGAACCTACTGGAAAGGGCAAGGAAGCCTTAAACTGATACAAGCACTCAACTCTCCTTGTTAATACAGAGAAATTAATTGTAGCCACTAAACAGCCTATAACAGCAAAGTACCTTGCAAAGGTAAGGGAAAACAGCTCTTGTACTTTACAAAAAAGCACCTAAACAGGCATGTCCAAGGGTCAGCTTCTGGTGATTTCTCCTGTCCACCTGGTGAATCTGGGCAAACTGGGGCAATGCAGCAACTGCCTCATGTACACAGACAACCCTCTCCTCCTACCACCCAACACTACAACCTGTGAGAGATGCACTTACATAGCTAAAGTGGAAGCAAAGCTCGCTACAGCCAAGATTGTGCTAGACAGTCAAGAGGAAAAGGTTAACAACTGCATTACACCTCAAGCAACACATAGCCCTTCAAAACCCACACCATCAACACCCACACATAGCCACACTAAACCCACATATGCAGAGACCCTTAACATTAACCTGTCCAAGCAACAAGGACCTCCTAAGCTGAAACACAAATAAACACCAGTCACAACCAAAGTGACACATAGTTCACAACACCAGTGTGCCACCCAACAACAGCCCCTAAGGCAAGACAACGTACCCAACACTTTAGTCATAGGTGACTCTATAGTCAAGCACACTGATGTCCCACTCACCAGGCTGAGCAAGGAGAAAATTACAGTCAGCTGCCTGTCGGGTGCTAGGATCCGCCACATAATGCATGCACTCAAGTCACTCCACATCAAGTACAAATATGACTCTGTCATTGTCCATGTTGGAGTGAATGACTTGAGATGTGCCTCAATGGACTACTTGAAAAGAGACATGGAAGAGCTCTCGCATCATGTGGCACCAGCAGGTAGGACCCTAGCCCTGAGTAGCATCCTGCCTTCACCCAGAATAATACCACAGTGTAAGAACAAAATGATTGACTTCAACAATAGGCTAAGCTTCTGGTGTCATTCTAAGGGGATCCAGTATCTGTCTGCCTGGGACGACATGATCGACAAACTACGATGCTTTGCCAGAGATGATCTGCACCTGTCACCCCTGGGATTCAGTTTACCGGCTAAAGCTCTGGCCACCCCTATAGTGCCTTTTTTAGGCAAGGTTCAAAGGACAAAACCACCACAGTAACATATACAAGCATACAAAATCTGAAGGTAATGCTACTCAATGCTAGAAATCTAAACCTCAAACTTCACTCTCTCGAGGCACTCCTAAAAATTGAGAACATCAATATCTGTGCAGTAACTCAGACCTGGTTCAAGACTCCAGAACCCCTGCAATACCAGGCTACAACTCTTACCACACATTTTGGCCACCAAACCAAGACCGAAACACTAAAGGTGGAGGAGTCTTCATATTCACCAAGGATATTCACACCTCCAGGCTAGTTGCCCAACACAATGCATCTGAAATTCTCCAGGTGCAACTAACACTAGGTAAGACTGCAATCCAAATTGCAGCTTGCTACAGATCCCCCACCATGCCCCAAGATTCTCACTACACCTTTCTAAACATACTGGAAAATATTAAGATACAACCAAACACCCTAATACTGGGTGATTTCATCTACCCTGCCATTAACTGGGAAAACTACTCGGGTACCAACACCTTTTCCCAATGGTTCTTGGAATTCATAAATTCCAATGCCCTGGATCAACTAATCCATTGTCCCACCAGGGGCTCCAATATCCTAGACCTGGTCATTACCAACATGGGAGATAGATGCTCCACACCAGTGGTCCCACCCTCATTGGTCAGGTCTGACCATAAGCAAATCACCCTTGACATCCATATCCCACCCCCATCTCCCAGTAAGGAAACCTCTGTAAAAAACTTCTCCAAAGCCATCTTCATGCTACTTAAGTCAGAAGTGACAAACTTCATGGCACCCATGCAAATGGGAGCTGAAAATTCAACTGCTGAATCCTTCACTAAGGTACTGTACAAGCCCATCCACTTGTGCATGAATCATGCCATCTCAAATAGAACCAATACATTCTCCTCCAAAAAAAGGAAGCAAATCTGGTGGTCCCCTGCCATAAACAAACTATACAACAGAAGGAAGAAACTGTTGCAGAAAAGAGGAAAATCCCAGGATGCAAAAATCTCCATTACCAGCCTCAATAAGAAGCTGAGGTCCCTCATAAAATCCTCCAAAGCTAGTTACGAAAATAAAATTGCCAAAAATTCCAAAGACAACCACAAGGCATTCTACAGTTATGTCAAGAATCTAAATGGCAATGCTCAGATCTTCTCTGAGCTACAACAGAATGGCATTAAATATACTGATGCCAAGGATATTGGCAATATCCTGGCAGATCAATTTAGTGCCAACTTCACCCCACTCTCTCCCTCTAAAGGGGCCATCTCAATACCAAAAGATTGCTAAATTCCGGTAATCACGGCCACAGAGGTAGAAACCGCACTCTCCAAAGCTAAGAATACAGCATCCATGAGATCAGATGACATCCCGGGCTGTGTACTACATGAACTACAAAATGAACTGGCACCTCACCTAAGTGTCATGTTTAATCATACCCTCACATCAGGCTTTGTGCCCACTGAGTGGTGCACAGCTACAGTTATCCCATTCCACAAGGGGGTCCCATCAGTCTGTCGAGCCTGATCTGCAAGGACATGGAACGCATTATCATGCAACTTATAAACAAAAATATTGGCAAACTTCAAACACTGGACCCCACCCAGTTTGGGTTTGTGAAGGGCCGATCATGTCTCCTGAACCTGACTGACATCTTCGAATCAGTCTCCAGAGCTGTGGACGAGGGTAAGGTGGTCCACACAGCCTATCTGGAGCTTGCCAAGGCCTTTGACACCACCCCCTCTCTGGAATCATAGATAAACTTGGTATGCTGGGCATAAATCCCAACATCACTCGATGGGTTGCCAATTGGCTTACTGACAGAACCCAGACTGCAAAAGTAGCCGACTCCAAATCCAGCTCCAGATAAGTGACAAGTGGAGTACCTCAGGGTTCAGTCCTGAGACCGTTCTTGTTTAGCATCTACTTCTCTGAAGTACAGGCCAACACTAAGGGACTCTGGCTAACAAAGTTCGCAGATGACTGCAAACTGGAAGCCATTATTAAATCCCCAAACAATGGGGATATTCTACAAAAGGGCCTTACAGAAACTGATGCTTGGTGCCAGATCCATTGTCTCAAGCTTAATGCCAAGAAATTTATAGTTATCCCCTTTGGGAAAAAACATGTACCCGTGAATTACCACATAGGTGGCAGTACACTAAACACTGAAAATGTGATGAGAGACTTAGGGACACAGGTGGACAGTAGCCTCACCTTCGAAAATCAAATCACCACAACAGTCAGGAAATCCTTCTATGTGGCACACCTCATCATTAAGGGCTTTTCATCCAGGAAAAAAGGAGGTCATTGTCCTACTGTATTCATCCCTCATTAGACCCATTATAGAGTACAACGCCCCATTTGGTATATACCTCACAAGACACCTGCAACAGCTGGAAAGGCCGCAGAACTACCTCACTAAAAGAATCACAGGCCTAAAGTAGATGCCCTATGCTGACTTCTAAAATAACTCCAGCTATACTCTGTGGCATATCGTCTACTCAGAGGCGATCTCTGCTTAACATATAAGGCTATGTCAAACCTTGAGCTGTTGGACATGCTCCACTTAAAGAAATCCAAATCCCTCAAAGCCACATGCTCCAGGGATCTAAACCTTATCATCACAATGAATACACCATGCTGCAGGGATAGGTTCATGACCCAGAGACTCCCCATACTCTGGAACAGACTGCCCATACATGTCAAGCAGAGTGCCTCCTTGGCCTTCTTCAAAAGGAACCTTGACGATTGGATGGGAGATAGGAAATTCACCCCGGGGATCACGTCAGTCACCCTGCCAGACAGGGGTCCAGGGAAGTAAATATTGTGGGGAGAAATATCTGGGGAATTGATTGGCTAGGCTTGTGTAGGCCGATAGCCTAGTACCAACCTATGAACCTATGTACATTTCTGTACTATTCCAGTAGGATCCACTGTGGTTACATTTTAAGCACAAGCACTTTATAAAATATCTTTTTAACATACATATCTGTACAAACCAGTTTGATATACACATGACGTACAGTTGTAACATAAGCATCTTATGTTAGTCATGGTGATATTCACAAATGATATATAATTATTTACAAAATTCCATATAGCTTTGCTGGCAATATCCCCCTTTGTCACAAAAGTGAAACTGTTTTTGTTTTGAGTTAGAAATTGGAATATACCTTATACGAAGAGTGGAGATCAATTATAATACAGCGCTGCACGAACTGGTAAGTATTCCAGTTGTTGGCCAGGGAAGTGTCACCATTCTCCATTTTCAGAATAGAAAATTAAAGGCAGTGTGGAATACTAAAAGTGCGTTGAATTTTGTTTTCCACATCTATGTAATATCAACTGTGACCTTCAGATAAATGAGACAGAATGATACGCCAGACATCTAATTCAGAGTGTGTGGTGATGTGCTGTACACGTTTGCTGGGGTACTAACTTTGATTAGAGAATGGGCAAAGTGTACAGTAACCCCTGAATGGAGAAGGGGTGTTGATTTACAGATAGTACCGCCACTGAAAAACAAGTCTGTCAATTCATGACAGCATCTTAAGCTGCACTGAAGTTCAGTTAAAAAGAAAATGGACATAATTTTTATACTCGATATACAGCACTTTGCTGTTTAGTGAGTGTAAAATTAAAAAAAAGAAATACAAATAACTGAAAAGGAAAAGCATGCTTCTGGTGTGTGTGTGTGTGTGTGTGTGTGTGTGTGTGTGTGTGTGTGTGTGTGTGTGTGTGTGTGTGTGTGTGTGTGTGTGTGTGTGTTTGCACTTGCGTGCATGCATGAGAGCATAAATGAGACTGAGAGAGAGAGAGATATGCACTAAACACAGCTGACTCCCAACACACAGTCCATCAGCATAGGCAGTGATTTGTTAGGGGTTATGAAACTCTTAATGCCTGACATTACTGACTGACTTTAATCATTAGTGATACAACTAAAGAAACAAAAGTCCAGATGGTAATGGGGGGGGGCAAAGAGTTGCAATGCTTATATTGTGTTTCTTTGTTTAGTTGTTTATTTATGTATGTATGTATGTATGTGTGTGTATTTATTTATTTTATTTTTTGCATCCATTTGCACACAAGGAGAAATTTGAGGATAACAATGTGGCTGTTAACTGCTGCATGTGTGTGTGTGTGTGTGTGTGTGTGTGTGTGTGTGTGTGTGTGTGTGTGTGTGTGTGTGTGTGTGTCTGTTCATAGACATTAAATACTTACATAACTTATATTTTAGATGTAATATACTTCCTCCATCCAAAGTTACATATACTAAATCTAGTTTGATACATTAGGTGGAGGAACTATGTTACAATAAAAAACATAATATAGTACAAAAAATACAAAATAATTTCAGAGGTCGCCCTTTCTCTAAGTGCATTAATGGTCTCTTGAGTGTGTGTTATTGTGGAAATAGCATGCTGTCGGACTATATAAAACCCCTTGGGTGTGCATTACTTCCGCAGTATTGCATACCCTGCTGAGCATCATTGCATGTCTGTCTTACAAAAGCCTACACTTCAGCTTCTTTGTCTGAAATAAGATTTAAATGCCGCAGAAGAATTTTTAGCAGTTTACAATTAGCAGAAATCAATGTATTTTGCTAAGAAAGAAATACTGGTACTGCTTCTAGAGGCAATCAAGTGATTCATAGCATTGCCATTATAAGTGAATGTTGAAATAAACCCCCTGACTGATTGCATCTGGTTTGCATCATACTATGGAAAACAAAATGCACTGGATGACGAGACAGAATAAAGAAGAAAATCATGTCACATTAGTAGTTCTCTTCTGGCTAACAATTACACAATAATACTAAACACTTTAAGTAGTACTGAGGCCTTATTTTAAAACTGTGTTTTTTTCTTCAGTTTCTGGATGAGCTTTTCCTTTAACCATTAGTCTGATAAAGCATTTGCAGACTGTTTCTCATCTGTGACTCTGCATCTTTTCTGCTCCTCCTATTCCTCATACATGACTATCCAGTTAATGTGCACTTAGTGATTCTGTTCCTATAAATATACAGATAGTTTCTGTTTTCAAAATGTAGCTGACATTTTGTAAAAGAAGTTTGAATAATGTATAAAAATGCTGTATACATTTAATCAGTAACTGAATTTGGGACTCACATGGAAGAATAAAAACAGTGAAAGGTGAGTGTTGTTAAATATATTACTCCACTAGATATCTAATTATAGTGCAGGCACTGGCTTGCCCTGTCAATCTTGACTTTCTCTCTTTAATTGGTAGAATTCTTTCTCATTCACAGTTGTCTGAATGCCAGACTTTACATAATAGGACATTGCTAAAGGTTAGTGTTTTGAAATTTGTCAGTTCATCAAGGAATTTTTGTATGAAAACTATTTCCATATTACATGGAAGTTATTTACCTGTGCAGTCTAGTAGGGTTACCTAATGGTGCTACATAGAACACATGGCATTGCCCTGCTACCTAAGTATACTGAATGAAAGCTAGGGCTTTGTACCACCTGCACTTTCTTTGTAACAATATTGTACACTATTGTGAAGTCCATCTGGTATGCCTCTGTCAATGTATAATATAGAGAACAAGGGTGCAACCCAGGTACTTATGAGTTTCTACAACCTTGTTTTACTGTCTTCGGTAGCATGACTTCATGGTATATCCTTATATGCACATTTTGCTTTATACTGATACATAAAATGTAATTATTGGACACACATCAGTTAGCTGCTTAAGCACTTTCAATAAAATAAAGGCATCATGTGTCATTTACATGAGTAGATGATGCCACAACACAGCTTAGTTAATGCAGAAAAGTGCTGCTGTGTTTGTAAAGGGAAGTAATCCCCCATCCTAATGATGTATTCTGTATATTACTGTGATTGTAGTATTTGCATTTTTAATATACTGAATCTTAAAACATTTTTGTTCAACTATAGCTAGTCCATAGCTGCATTTTTTGTCTGTTCCATAAGGGTATGTGGAATGTTAACAATAGCCACATTTTCCTAAATTACAGTTCCTTTTCTCATAAAATAATAAATAGGGTATGGGTAGCCCTTTGGTCATTCATTGTGAACATTCTTTCCATACAGCTCACATAATAAAGAGTTGCAGGCTCATTCAGATCTGCCCAGTCACAAAAGATGAATAAATAAACTGTACAGACTGCACATTTTCCTCATCCCTTCACCTCCTGTCTACTTTGTTCACCATCTAAGGAAATGCTGTTATGTTTTTCATACACTGAAACGCAGTTTTACCCATCAGGATGACCAAAAGCATTTATCATTAATTTTCTTGATGCTGTCCCCCAAAATATAGCTCTTAGTTGTGTACTTGTACAGTTGTCATGGTAATAATAATACATATCTACATTTGAGTATTATTTGGTATTTCTATAGTTTTATAATGTCACATTCTAGCTTGATCTACTCCTGTGTCTTTTCAGCAGTTTTGGTCTTTAACCTGTCTCTTCTTTCTTCATGAGTCACCAAAAAAATGTAAAACTCCAAAAGGAAACTCTTTGGCTTACAGCAATGGATGTGGTATGATAAATGCAGTGAAGCCATAAGAGAGTACTAAAATGAACTTAGGCATCATTTCTCAGTAGCATTGGAAAACCCATGTAAAGTATGTGGCATCCGTTGCCTAGTTCAAACCATCCAGCATCTACAGCCACTGATTTGTTTATGATGATTAGACTGGAACTGCTTGGCTCGTATTTACTGCAGAAGAGGGTACGCATGTGTTGGATAATGAATTAGTAACTTAATGAATTATATAAGGATTCCAGG
The DNA here is from genome assembly GCF_019279795.1 of Protopterus annectens. NCBI lineage: Eukaryota > Metazoa > Chordata > Ceratodontiformes > Protopteridae > Protopterus > Protopterus annectens. The sequence goes on along the minus strand of NC_056749.1, from coordinate 605,656,354 downwards.
CATAATTGTGAATCATTTATGATCTACACTCTAATATGTAATCACAAATGTATGATTTGTTAGATTTGTGATTAAAGAATGAGACTGTATCATCCTGGGGAATTTACTTTTTTTCCAAGATACAGTGATAGTATATTCAAGCAGCAGGGATGTGGGTTTATGGGGATTCCCTGTACAAAATGCTTCAAACGTGAGTTCATAGGTTCATAAGTTCATAGGTAGGTACTAGGCTATCGGCCCTGGGGCCTATATAAGCCTAGCCAAAAAGGTTCCCTGGCTTTCGCCACCCAAGAAAATCATTTTCCTTTGCCAGTGCCGCAAAAGTGATCGAGAAGTGACCCCGGGGTGAATTTTCTATTTCCCATCCAGTCATCAAGATTATTCTTAAAGAGGGCCAATGAGGAGCTTTGCTTGACATGAATGGGTAGTATGCTCCAAAGTATGGGAAGTCTCGGGGACAGGAATCTATCCCTCCAGCATGTTTTGTTTATTGTGGTGACAAGGTTTAGGTCCCTGGAGCATGTGGTTTGGACAGATTGGGATTTCCTTAAGTGTAGCATGTCCATCAGCTCTGGGTTTGACATAGCTTTGTATGTCAAGCAGACAGTTTGGATTGTTGCTGTTTCACTGTAAATTGTGTACTTGGTGCACTTCTGGGTGTCAATCAGTTACGTATCGAATTCTGTCCCAGCAAAAATACAGAAGTCAAAAGCTCATCTTCACTTACCGTTTACATTCATTATTAGTGCTGGAATTCCCTATGAAATACTTTAAACTTTGCAGGGACAAAAAAATCTTTTATCTTACAAACACCATGCAGAAAAGAGAGCAGTATAACTAATACTTCAAAAAAGGAGCTATTAAAACTTTTATCTGTACTTGCATAGACTACGCTTACCGTGTACAACCATTCTAGTGGTTTGAGACAGTCACGTGATTTGAGCATTTGCTGTATTGTGGTATACAGGCTATTTACCCACTACAGTTAATAAATCCCTGTGGTATGTTTGCTGATAAAACTGTTATCCCATAATATGTACTTTTCTCTGATTAATTTATATCATTCATTCTGGAGCAGCTCAGAAATGCTGCCTGCTTGCTTCAACCATAGGAACAATGGCACAGCTTGAGCTGGTTCTCAGAGAATCAATTTCTAATAACATACAGAAAAAAAAAAACACTTATAACTCTTTATCCATAATAGTTAGACTAAAAATGTAAACGAGAAAGTTGTTCAGCAGACACAGACCTTCACAATGGTGTAAATGTTGAAAGTGTGTATTTAAATCATAATTTAATGTTTGCCAAGGAAGTCAGATATTATGTATATTTTCTGCATCGCTGGTAAAACAAATCACAATAGCTCAGTGAGCATACCATGTAGACCTATGCAAGTTGTAATTTATTTGCGTGTATGAATGTCAGATTTAAAGTGCTATCTTAACCAGTATTGTGGGATGCTCCTTTACTGAAATAATCACAGAAATATGATAAATATCTTATTTCTCATAATCTGACAATTAAAGAAACCGTACTATCTCATCATTTGTAACAGACAGACAGGGGCTATTTATCAGTGTACAAATGTGGGGATCAGCGCCAACTGTGAAATTATACATTGTGCGTTGTAGTGCTCATGTCCCCTTGCAAAGATATGGGCATAATAATGAAAAATATCATAATTTTCATAATGTGACAAGCTAAGTATTATATTTCTACTTTGTCATAGATAAGCATGATTTTCTTGCAGAAATTTGTCTTTGTTTTGCTGTCAATATTAGACTTAATCCACAACCTTGCCTTAATTCCTTGCACAGATATGGACAGAAATATGGCAAAGATATTAATTTTTATAATCCAGCAAGTAAACAAAATGTGATATATTTCCATGCATGATACATATCCATGTGTGCTACTTCATTGTAAAGATGGTGTCAATATTTACTACATGGTAATATAACTGATAACTTTAACTGCATGCTGGCATACAAAGCAATCTCAGGACCCGTCTTGATGGGACTGCTGCATATCCTCAAATCAAGCTCCACTCAAGTAACCCACACACGTGACCTCAACCTGGTCTGTAACATCAGTAGGACTTTCTGGCAGGACAGATTTGTGCCCCAGAGACTCCCCCTTTTGTGGAATAAACTCCCCCTCCATGTAAAGCAGAGTAACTCATTAAACCTTTTTAAGTGCAACCTGGATAACTGGATGGGGAACAGAGAAAATACACTCCTGGGATTCCACCTGTGTCCCTGCTTGACAGTGGCATGGGGTGAAAACTTGTTGGAACATAGGCTAAATTCTTGGCTTGACTTGTAAGGGCCTCAAGGCCAATAGCCTAGTAACTTCCTATGATCCTATGTACAAATATGACAGTTTGCTCATGACTTAGGTTTGAAATGTATGAATGTTTTGGTGAATAACAGTGCTAGGGAATATGTTCAACATGCTGATTAAGGTATAAAGTTGTACATTTTGATAGTGGCTTCAAAATCATATCTTAATTAAAATCTTGTCTGGTTTCCTAACAGAGTAATTCACCAAACTATACCTAAGCAATAAACAAACATTCATATCTGTACATGGATGCAGCATACAGTGATAATTCTTTCACCATGTTATCAGTATTGATACCGTCTTCAAAATGAGGCCTTACTTGGTATGTTGACATATTCCCTAGCAGTTATTCACTGAAATATGGAAAAATATCATAAATTTCAATCTTAAGTCATGAGCAAATTGTCAAATTTGTACATCTATGCAGCTTGCAGTTGCGGTTCTTTTACCATGTAGTAAGTATTGATACCATCTTTAAAAGGAAGTCTTACTCAGCATGTTAACATGATGTTCATCACTGACACTAACTGAATATCTGTTTGTAGCACATTATTTCATAAAATTTAACAGAGTTTTCCTTACAGCAAAGGTCTTACTTGATCATGGTGGTTTTCCATCCATGGGCATTGGGTGCATGTAGCCAGAATATCCTGGATTGTTGAAATCACTCCACTAGGGAGATCAGTCAAGAATAGGCCATCTTCATGTAAGTTAACTCCATCACTTCTGAAAAGGTTCATAGGTTTATACTAGGCTATCTGCCCTAAGGCATTTATAAGCCTAGCCCAAAGTTTTGTGGCTTACGCCACCCCTTATGTTAAAAAATACTGTGCCCATTAGTTTGTTGTGCCTCTGTCCAGCAGTGACACAGAAATGATTCCAGGGGTAAACCTATGATCTCCCATCCACCGGTCAAGATTTCTCTTGAACAGAGCCAACGAGGTGCTCTGCCTCACATGGACCAGGATTTTATTCCACAGCATAGGGAGTCTCTGGGTGACAAATCTATCCCTCCAACATGTCCTATTTATATCCGTGCTAAGGTTTAAGTTGCTTGCTCTAGTGGATCTGGTAAATTTGGATTTTTTGAGGTGGAGCATGTCCATTAATTCCGGGTTGGACATGGCCTTGTATGTCGGGCACAGGTCACCTCTGAGCAGATGATATGCGACTGAATAGAGCTGGAGTTTCTTCAATCTGGCAGCATATGACAGATTTTGGAGTCCCTTTATCCTTTTGGTGAGGAACTTTTGGGGTCTCTCCAATTGCTGCAGGTGTCGGGTGAGATACATCCTGAATGGGACATTGTACTCGATCATTGGTCTGATAAGTGAAGAGTACAGGGGAACAATGACCTCACTTGATCTGGATGTGAATCCCTTCATGATCAGGTGGGCAATGTAGAAGGTCTTTCTAACCACTTTAGCAATATGAGTGTCAAAAGAAAGGCCACTGTCAACCTGGGTCCCCAGGTCCCTGATAACCTCTTCTGTGCTTAGTGGATTGCCACCTATATGGTAGCTTGGGGTTACCTTGTTTTTCCCGAAGGGTATGACTATACATTTTTGGCATTTAACTTCAGGCCATGGCTCTGGCACCAGCTATCAGTTTCCGTGAGACCCCTCTGAAGGATATCTGTGTCCAATGTACTTTCCACTATGGCACCCAGTTTGCAGTCATCTGCAAACTTTGTCAGCCATAGTCCTCCTATGTTTGCCTGTACTTCTGAGAAGTAGATGCCGAACAACAGGGGGCCAAGGACTGAGCCCTGTGGGACACCACTTGTGACCGGCTTGGAGTCTGACATGGCGCCAGCAACTCTAACCCTGTGGGTTCTGTCCTTTAGCCAGTTTGCAACCCATCTTGTGACATATGGGTTTACATTTAAGCTGGTAAGTTTCTATATAATACCAGAGTGGGGTATTGTGTCGAAAGCTTTTGCAAGGTCAAGGTAGGCTGTATGGACTGCCTTTCCCTCATCAATGGCCTTGGTGACTGTTTCGAAGAAGTCGACCAAGTTCAAAAGGCATGATCTGCCCTTGACAAAGCCAAACTGGGTCGGGTCCAATGTCTGCAAGTCCCCTATGTCTTTGTTTATGAGTTCCATTATGATCCTCTCCATAGCTTTGCAGATCAGGCTTGTTAAGCTTATGGGGCGATAATTACCAGGGTCCGTAGAGGCACTGCCTTTGTGGAGTGGGACCACAGTTGCCGTACGCCACTCCTTGGGCATGTATCCTGTGGTAAGGCTAAGATTAAACAGCTGCCTTATGTGCGGGTTTAGTTCCTCATTGAGTTTGTGTAGCACACAGCCGGGGACACCATCCGGTCCCATTGATGCTGTGTTTTTAGCTTTAGAGAGAGCAACTTTCACCTGCGCATTTGAGATGTCTGGGAGGCTACACTCCGCTGGGATAGTTATCTCTCCTTTTCGGGGGGAGAGGGGGGTGAAGTTTGCACTGAACCTGTCTGCCAGTATGTTGGCAATGTCTGTGGGTTCAGTGATTTTTGTATCATTTTGGACTAATTCTGAGCATATCTGGGAGTTTCCACCCAGGTTTCTAACATAGCTGAAGAAGGCCTTATGATTGTCTTTTGAATCTATGGCAATTTTTCTCTCAAAGTTGGCCTTGGATGATTTTATGAGTGCTCGTATTTTTTTACTAATAATGATCAAGGGTGTCTTCTCTTTTATGGATTTTGCTCTATCATGTAACAGCTTTCTCCTCTTATTGTAAAGTTTGTTTATGGCTGGGGTCCTGGACGTTTGCCCTTGGTGGAAAGAGTCTTGGTTTTATTAGGGATTGCCTGATCCATGCAGTCCTGGAGGTGTTCGTAGAAGGCATTTGTAAGGGCTTCCGCAGCTTGGGTTGTGGTTTCCACTGGCTCGGGGGCCTTGAAGGATACCACACCAGTCTTGAGTAGTGTGAAGTTTGCTTTAGGGAAGTTCTTCACTGGTCTTTTTTGTTTGGGGTGGGGGCAGGATGTGGATTTCCAGTGAGATTAGTTTATGATCTGATCTCACCAATGAGGGATATACTTCCGGTGTGGAGCATTTTGTCCCCATGTTTGTGATGATGAGATCTAGTATATTTTCTCCTCTTGTGGGAACGGTGACTAGTTGTTCCATAGCATTTGAATTTATGAACTCCAGGAACCTTTGGGCTAGAAAGTTGGGGCTTGAGTAATGTTCCCAGTCTATATTCGGGTAGTTGAAGTCACCCAATATAATGGTGTTTGGAGATACATTTATACCCTCCAGTGTCTTCAGGGAGGCTGTGTGGGGTTCCTGAGTTTGAGAGGGTGGCCTGTAGCATGCCACAAATTGTAGAGCAGTTTTTCCTATGGTTAATTGCACCTGGATGGTTTCCGATGCTTCGTGCGTTGCCACCAACCTGGAGGTGTGGGTATCCTTGATGAATATGGATACACCCCCTCCTTTTGTGGTGTGGTCTGGGAATTGGGGCCAGAACGCATGATATGAGGTAAAACCTGATAGTGCCAGGGTGCTCTCAGGAGGCTTGAACCAGGTTTCAGTCACAGCACAGACATCGATGTTCTCCATACTGAGAAGGGCCTCGAGTGCGTGCATTTTGAGATTTAGACTTCTGGCATTGAGCAGCATTACCCTTAGTTTCTTTCCATTTTTGTTTTCTAGGGTGGTAGATTTAGAATTTGAGCCTTGCCTAAAAAAGGCACTATGGAGGTGGCAAGAGCCTTAGCCAATATCCGGAATCCCAGGGGTGACAGATGCAAGCCGTCTCTTGCGAAGCAGCGTGGCTTGTCAAGCATGTCATCCCAGGCAGACAGGTGAACATCTTCTGCAGTGATGTTGTTATGGTTGATTGTTGATCTGCCAAAGTTGTGCATAAAGCCATGCATGAATGCATTCTCTAACCATCTGGCCTTCTGCGTTTCCTGCTGGGTGTCTGCATTTCTTCAGTGTCGGTGAGGTATGATGTCAGACCACACAAAATGACAACAAGGCCAACATGACTGCATCTTTTCAAAAAGTGCCTTGATTCAAAACCTCAGCTCTCCAAGTGGATGAGTGATGACATTGTTTCCATTGTGCAACACAAGGATGTCAGGCCCAGGGTAGAAGTAATGCTTCTTATACAAGTGCTGAAGTTTTTGACATCCAGTGTACCTTCATGCTAGATGTGGGGAAGCTCAAATTGCTTTTTTGAATTTGTCACTTCTGGAGGCATGGCTGGCAGCTCAATGAATGTAGGCCACACAACCATGCTGTCACTCATTAATTAATTGCTCTTGAAGCCATGTCACTAGGTCGAAGCACCAACACAAAGAAGAAATGAAAACAGGTTACTGGTGATGTTCAGCAGATTTATTGGTTTACTGCACATATATGCGCATAACATGAATTACCTTGTTGTCAGTTGGAATCTTCACTCATATCCACAGTATTGATATCGTCTTCAAAATGAGGCCTTACTTGGTATGTTGACATATTCCCTAGCAGAGTTATTCACTGAAATATGGAAAAATATCATAAATTTCAATCCTAAGTCATGAGCAAATTGTCAAAATTTGTACATCTATGCATCATGCAGTTGCGGTTCTTTTACCATGTAGTAAGTATTGATACCATCTTTAAAAGAAAGTCTTACTCAGCATGTTAGCATGATGTTCATCACTGACACTAACTGAATATCTGTTTGTAGTACATTATTTCATAAAATTTAACAGTTTTTTTTTCTTACAGCAAAGGTCTTACTTGATCATGGTGGTTTTCCATCCATGGGCATTGGGTGCATGTAGCCAGAATATTCTGGATTGTTGAAATCACACCATTAGGGAGATCAGTCAAGAATAGGCCATCTTCATGTAAGTTAACTCCATCACTTCTGAAAAGGTGAACATCTTCTGCAGTGATGTTGTTATGGTTGATTGTTGATCTGCCAAAGCTGTGCATCAAGCCATGCATGAATGCATTCTGTAACCATCTGGCCTTCTGCGTTTCCTGCTGTGTGTCTGCATTTCTTCAGTGTCAGTGAGGTATGATGTCAGATCACACAAAATGACAACAAGGCCACCACGACTGCATCTTTTCAAAAAGTGCCTTGATTCAAAACCTCAGCTCTCCAAGTGGATGAGTGATGACATTGTTTCCATTGTGCAACACAAGGATGTCAGGCTCAGGGTAGAAGTAATGCTTCTTATACAAGTGCTGAAGTTTTTGACATCCAGTGTACCTTCATGCTAGATGTGGGGAAGCTCAAATTGCTTTTTTGAATTTGTCACTTCTGGAGGCATGGCTGGCAGCTCAATGAATGTAGGCCACACAACCATGCTGTCACTCATTAATTACTTGCTCTTGAAGCCATGTCACTAGGTCAAAGCACCAACACAAGAAAGAAATGAAAACAGGTTACTGGTGATGTTCAGCAGATTTATTGGTTTACTGCACATATATGCACACAATATGAATTACCTTGTTGTCCGTTGGAATATTCACTCATATCCACAGTATTCTTAGTCCTTTGAATATGATAAAGTTCATTATTTCCAGTGATGCAGATGTACTTACCTAACAACCAGTAAAACACCAACTACACCAACTCAGACAATCTAACAGAATAACAGTAGGCAGACATCACTACAAAGAGAAACATTCTTGCCCTGGCTAAAATACTTTAACTGAAGGAAGAATGACAGGGGGCTGCAGAAGTGGCACAGTTAAAGAGAAAAAGCAGGGTAAGGACCGCCACTTCATTAATTTAATCAGGCAGTCATGGATCTTCAGTGACACTGAAGGGCATCTGTAGTATCCCATAGCTTTGCTGGCTGCCAACTCAGACTGCCAAGACTAACACTGTCTCACTACTTCCTTCATTGTCAGCAGTCTGCTTTAACTCTGCTGCTTCTGTTTGCATGTGTCTTTTTAGGAACAGAAATAAGGAGTCACAGGGGGAAACTGACCTAATGTGTCTTGTCCTGACCTAAACAATTCCTGAAGTGAATGTGACAGGAGAACTACACAAAGTGCACATGTGAAATGAAAAGAGCCTTACCTCTGCTTTTTCTGTTTACAAGTGTCCTTTCAGGAATGAAAAGAAGGCATCACAGTGGGAAACTGACTCAATATGTCCTAGGATGCATGCTGTTTAATTATGAGTATATAACTTTATTTCGGTTTTACATGGCATACAGCACATTTTCTGCTGTCAGCAATCCACCACATCATGTGTTACTCCCCAAAGCATTTAACACATAGGTTGATCTTGCAGGTCAGGCATCAACATGAATGTTCAACACTTTGACCCTTCCTGGCACAGTTTCTGCATCTTGATTTCTGACATTTAACTTGGAAGTGTGATCCTGGCTCAAATCGGCTCGCAGGCACTAGGATAGTAATGTTGGTGCACCTCTTTGTCTTCTTGTAACTGGGAACACGTCAGTGGCTGTTACTTCCATGGAACATAGTAAAAGCATTAACTGTGGCCATATTCCATAAGAAGCAGAGCATGTGCAGCCACCATTTATGTGCTTTCCTTCCATTTGGGTACCATGTCCTAAGCTAATCAGCTTGGTCCACCTCATTCGTGTAATTATTGTACATGTTTACAACTGGTGGACATGACAACAATGCCCTTGTTCCATCATGCTTTCTGTTGTGTGTGCGCTGGAGATTGATAAGGTTGGGTTATTATTCAGTAACCAACAGTGGGCCACTCTTCAACTGCTTGTTGTACCCCTGAGGTAATTTATCAATGGCCTGCTACATCTTCTGATTGTCCCTTCTTCACTCACGTCCTTACTTCTATCAATTTCTCTACCTGACTTTCTCTGTAAATATACCATAAGCCTGCTTTTTTTTTTCACATCGTATTGCAGTTTTTATTTGTATTATACCAACTTAAGTTTAATTTCTCTATAAACTGGATATAATTTATCTAACTATTAAATCAGTCTCATATAACTTGCATCTACTCTTAACCAATGCTTTCATATTATGTCTAATTTGGTCAATTATTTAAGCCATATTCACTTTTTGTATTATTTTTAATGACTGTAAAATTAAAATATTTTGTAATACTTTGGAGCTTTTCTCCCAGTTCTGCTGAAAATGGGCTCCTACTCAATTTGACTTTTCCAGTAATCAGGTGTTAATAAATAAATAATTAAAAATGGAGTGCAGCTCCTCTGTGAACATCATGTTCATGAGGGCCACTTCTGTGCTGTCTGGGCGTAGGTTGGTTATACGGCCCACTGAACCCACAAAGTCAGCAATGTGTACTGCTGTGAAGCATTTTTCTCACATGATGTTCTTACATGGTTGACATGCTCCACATGCCTTAGTGGGGGGCCTGGCACACTTTGGAATGGAATGTCCTATGTGGCTCATAGATGGTACTTTATAACCAATGGCAGTACAACTGTATTGCATATACTTATCGTTAGCTTGTCATAGTCGTCATCTTCACTCTGGTTCATATTACTTCATGGTAGGATGTCCACATCTATGTCTGAACCAGTGGTACTACCATTGGAGTCTATTTTTTCTTCCAACAAGTGGATCTTGCTTGATTTGTCCTGAACAGATGGCATGTTCATTGAGTGATGTCAAGGCAGGATGGTTCCCTTGCACTTGAATTTACAGCTGAAAAACACAGCAGAATAGAATAACATAATGTTACCTACCTGCACAGAGGCAGCTGGAAAGTAACAGAGTATGTAGTGAGTGTGTCAAACAGACTATAATGGCAGGGTCTTCACTCGCAGTAATTCACAAAAATAGGAAGCATATAGACAAGGTTCATAGGTAAATACTTAGCTATCTGTCTGCAGACTATTACATGCCTAGCCATATACCAGAGGCCAGAGTTAAACTTTGTACCTGGTAGCTGTGATGTGAAGGCAGATTGCTTAATGTAATATATGTCATTACCGTGTGACCACTGATATTTCAAAGAAAGCCAAATCTAATCTAGTTCATAATTCCAGTAATGCAGGGTTATCAGTGCAGTAACATGTATCATATGTAGAAGGTGGTTATACAAATTCCAAATTCCACAAAAACAATGAAAAGAAAAGATGTAGTGAAAATATCTAAAAGGAAAAATGTGAAAAGAAGCTTCTGCATGACTGCACACATTGGCACCAGTTACTATGCTGTATCCACATTTATCAACATGATAATAATGATTGTTAGTAATGCAACAGTGGTAGCTGGTAAGGCTTTTCCTGAGAGGTGATAATGACTCAGTGTTATAGTATAAGTGCACATGTTGTAATGACACTATAAAGATGATGATGACTTATATCTGACTACTGAGAGTTCTACATTTTCAGCCAGAAGTGATAATTGCTGCACATAACCTGTTTAGCTGCTATTCATTACATTCCAGGTGCAGTTATACTGTTGCACTGAGTCATCACCTGCAGAAAAAAGGCTTGCATAATTCAGAAAGAGAACCACTTGATATTACTGGACCTTGTAACATAGATAGGTCAGAACAGAAAAGAAAAAGAAAAAACTTTCTCTCATCTGGACTGTCCATTCAAATGACAAAGCCTGAAATATTGCCCAAAATATCTGGTTGATGAATGCCAGGGATGTTGTAAAACTAGTAATAACACTTATATCTGCGAGACATTCTTCTCATCTGAACTGTCCACATAAAATGACAAAGCCAGAAATATTACACATGATATGACAAAGCCAGAAATACTGCCCAAAATATCTGGTTAACTAATGCCAGTGGTATAGTAAAAGTAATAATAACACTTATATCTGTGAGCCATTCTTCTCATCTGAACTGTCCATATAAATGATAAAGCCAGAAATCTTCTCCAAAATATATCCAAAAAATATTGTTGATCAATGCCACGAGTATTGTAAAAGTAGTACTAACACTTATACCTACAAGCTATTCCTCTCAGCTGAACTGTCCACACAAATGGCAAAGCCAGAAATTGTTTGTTTGTGTCTTTCGGCTTTTCCCGGTTAGGGGTCGCCACAGCGGAACTCTGGTCCGCTAATGATTGTATTGCTCAAAATATCTGGTTAATCAATGCTAGTATTAGTGTAAAAACAGTAATACCATTTACCTCTCATCTGACCTGTCCACATAAATGTCACAGAGGGAAAATAAGATCCGGGAAGCCATTAAACTGAGTCAACAGCAATAAAACCAATACAATCCAAAACGTACTCCAGACTCAGAAACTCAACTAAAAACATTTAATCTTACAAAGTTTTCAGGATGTCTCCCTTCATCTGTGTTGCAGAAAATATTCAAAAAAAAAACTTCAGTTACTTAAATACCAAATTAAAATTTTATCACAAAACACAGCCTCCAGTCAGAACACAGAGTTAACTAAGTTTAGTAAAAGATTTAAAAAAGTATCCACTACATAATTTTTAAAATTCACCATTAGAAAATGTTGATAACATCATCACCTCATATTCTCAGGCAGTATCCCATCCAAGTACTAACCAAGCCCAACCCTGCTTAGCATCTAACAGCAAACAGGATCAGGTTTATTCAAGGTAGCATGACTATTTAAGCAGATAATGACACTTACTGTATAAGTTATTTCAACTTAGTTTGTTTCTCCTTCAAAACTGGTTTAAATAGCTGAATTAATACCAGGTTCATAGTTGGCCTGTAGCCGTAAAATCCATTTGTATTCAATGGTTTCTAGTTTATTATTAAAATCACCACCTCTAGAGCTTTTAGCCAATACACATCTGTTGCTGGTATAACAGAATTCTTATTAATCCATATATCTAAATACTTTAGCTTATGTTCCCATAAATAACGGCATTGTTCAACCAGACTTTGTATGGGTACATAGTACACTGCTATAGCTTACATTTTATTTTCTTTATTTTTTATGCTGAAATGTCTTGAAACTGTCTTAAAATGTCCCATAACACTGAGTCTAGATTTATCAACTACAAAATAATGTCATCTCCAAATAAAGCTAACTTTTCTTGATTATTATACCATTTATGTCCTTGTATTTGTAAGTCCCTTATTTTCTATGCCAGTGACTCTAAATTTAAAACAAATCACAAAGGGAATGAGGACACACCTGTCTGATTTCTCTGGGACCCTCCTACCTTAAATTTTTTTCAAACCCTTCATAAATCCCCTTAATTTACCAAATTATCAGGGAATGCAAATGCTGCCACTGTCCTGCACATGAAATCCCAGCTGACTATATTGACTGTTTTCACTGCACCAAGACCCACTACCTACAGCAACAGCATTTTTCTTAAATGTTGGTTCCTCCTGGATCTTCATTGTTCTATTAACATTGTCAAATGTTTGCCTTCCCACCAAAATACCACACTGATCCCTATATTTCAGGTTTGGCAGCAGTTTTGAGATTATGTTAGCTTTGTACACATAAAAACTTTTTAATTATGGTTTAACATTAAAATGGGTATATATGCAACTAGTTCTCCCCCCACTTTTAAAATGCTGTTAAGAAAAACCTTCCAGATCTTCATCATGTTCTTCTCTCCCAACTTCCAAACTTCCACCAGGATGTCATCTGTTTCAGAAGACTTTCCTGTAGATTGGTTATACAATACCGTTTTTATTTAATCTCCTCTTATTTTAACTGCTAGTTGTTGAGCCTCATCTACATCTAATATTGACATGATTAAGTCTTAGATAAATGTTTACATTTGTGCCTTTTCTTGATATCTACATTCCTTTGATTTATACAAATTTTCAAAAAATTCTGAAATATTTCTAATACCTCTATAGGAGCTCTAATTATTTTTCTTATCGCCATTCTGCATAAAACAAACTATACATGAGAAAACAGCAAAAGACCCATTTAGAGTGCAGATTTTGTGACTATGATAATATGCTTGAGAAGCGTAAGAGCAGCACCATAGTGCACATTAGGGCTCCCTTTGGGAAGCTGCTTAACTATACCATCCCTGAACATGGTTTGTAGAAGGACAGTGACATGCCACCATGTGAAGTTCAGTTTGTTTGTGTCTTTCGACTTTTCCCAGTTAGGGGTCGCCACAGCGGAACTCCGGTCTGCTAATGATTGACAGCTGATTTTTTATGTACCGGCTTGCCAGGCTTGACGCACAACCTTCAACGAAGGTACGCCCATTCACGCATGTCTCCACGCAGAAGATACTCTAGCTGAGAATCGAACAAGACAGTGTCTTACTGTGAGGCGACAACGCTACCATGTAAAGTTCAGTAATCATCCTTAACCACTAAGGATGTGACACCTAGGATTTAAATGACTTCATAAAGATCAGTCCTTTGCATTGTTAATGCTGGCAGTGTGAGCCACTTTGTTACTCTAAAGTCAGTGTGTCCTTTTTTAATGACATGCAACAACCTAAGAATTAATTATAATTAGGTTTGAGGGGAGTAGGTCTCCACCTGCATAGAGAGAGTGGCAAGATAACCTGCTACTAAGGAAAGGTGTACATTTACACAGCATGAGTGTCTGAATTCACTATTTTCACACCTATCAACCTTTGAGTATTAAAGATCACAGTATTGTCCTTTAAATATAATAGCAGAGAGTGAGAAAGAGGAGCACAGTCTTATCTTTTGGAATAGAAGGTCTTTATGTACTAGATCAATTAAAGTTAGTGGTGCAGAATCTTTTTATAGGCTTAGTTTATGTATTTAATAAAGTACATACCTATAAAGAAATATGAGTTTATGTAGGACATCACACATCTGGGAGGAGCAAGGCTAAATCTGAGGGCTAAAACCGTAATGTATGACTGAATCATAACAGTTCGCAGGTATGAGCACTTTGCACTGTCAGCATTCTGGGGGGGGGGTCATCATGACACAGACTTTTACCCTTGGAATTTGAATGAACGACTGACATCTGAACAAACTGAAGAGGTATGTCAGTAATGCATCTTTGGAATCCCCTACCTCAAATGGAAAGACCATTGCATTAACTGAAGTTTTCTCAGTAAGACCAGTGTTAGTAGCGCTGATTCAAATGTATCCAGATATCACTTCCATTGTTTGGGGTACTAAAGGACTGACTATCAAGTCTTAAATTCTGTTCTCCCAACTGGTTCATGACTAGATATCTCATGGTAGTCAGAGGTTGTGATAAAAAGACACATAATGGCATACTTTAGCAGAACCGATACAAAGTTACAACCTGGGAAAATGGCCACAAACTAGTCTCAATGGCACCATAGTGTCCATCAAGTGGGGTCATACTTTGTATTGAAGCACTTTCCCTGATAGTAAAAAAGGGGAATCATTGGTAGACAAAGAAATATAAATCGTGAGACAATTATCCCACCTCATACAAATAAATCTGTAATTCTTGATGTTTTGGGGCAGAGTCAATGCTACCAAGATGACCAAGTTCAGCATAATCCCAGGCGTCATAAGTGACAGAATTTAGCCTGCTTGAATTAGGGTTGACTGTGAGCTGAGAGCACACACTGGATAACATGAGTTTCTCCTTCTTCCTTCAAGTGCATTTTAGACAAAACCATGAATTTTCTAGTATTTTGGGATACTGATGAAGTTTATGAGAATTTTTAATTGATCTCTAAAGTATACCTGTATAATGATGTCATTGTGCTGTCTTGCCTACATAACACATGCTGCTTTACTGTCTTGTTTACTTAATCAAGACAGTTATAATAAAACCTTTAGTTCATCATAAATAAGGCATGCAGCTTGCAAAAAATCTCCAGTCAATTTTCATTTTAATTAATACCTTATCTTTCACTTGTGTGTTTTATAGAGAAATATCACAAGTTGTTTTATCTGCGGAAAGGGACACAGACGTGTTTTCACTTCTTCCACTGCTGCTTCTGTAAAAATGTCACTGGGCCTTTGTAACTGTTTATTTCTCCCATGGTTGTTATGCAGTGATAACTTTAAAAACATCTTTTAGAAGTCATTCTGAGATCACTTAAACTACTGGGTACATTCTGATACCATTTGTCATTCCAAGGACTATAGCTGTAGTCTATAAAATAATTAGGCTAAACAACCAACTATGGGGAATAACTTTATCTAACTATCTACTATCTGTCTATTATATATATATATATATATATATATATATATATATATATATATATATATATTCTCAGGTACAGTGATTTTGGATTTAGAATATGTAATTAGCTGTAGTGTGGGGGACATGGCACCCTGCAGACTAACTTTACAAGTGGTATAGTGAATTTTAACTTTCTCTGTATTTTCTTTGACATTACACATTATTTTTGGAAGTGCAAGACTCATGGATCTTGTACATCTGATAGGGAACCCATCCATGGGAGAGTTCTGGGCTATTGTGTAACTCACGTATGACTGGATAATCATAAGGCTGAAATGAATTCCCAAGTACTAAAATGCTGAAACCAGAAGCAAATAAATCATGATAATCCATAACTCTTCTGCCATGGACTTATTATTGGTATTACACATCTATAAAATTATTATTATTATTACTATTATTATTATTATTATTATATTAGTAGTTGTAGTGGCAGTAGTAACAGTATTATTAGTAGTACTAATAGCAGTATCAGTAACAGTATTATTATTAGTAGTGGTAGCAGTAGCAGTAGTAGTAGTAACAGTATTAGTATTATTATTAGTGATAATAGTAGCAGTAGTTGTAACAGCATTATTATTAGTAGTGGCACTGTATTTCTTTGTAAATAAGACCTAACCAAAGAAAAAGGACTAGCATGGTTTTCCAGAGTGGTCTTGATATAAGCCCTACCCCAAAAATAAGCCCCAGTTAAGATCATCAACACACGATGGATGTGCTGAATTATAAAATAATATTATTGACACCCGTTGATTGAGGTTATTATACTCTGCTTGCCATTTTCTGACCATTCAGACACCCAACTACTTCCCTTTGTGGAAAGTCGTAAGATTCTTTCCCTGGGAGTCCTCCACGATTCTTACTGTAACCCTAATCATCACTCACACTTGACGGTTAAGATGTTTGGCCCATAAACACTGGCAAGTGTACTTTGATTGGTCAAACTACAGACAAAGCACGTAAAGCGTGCGCACTTGATAACGAACAGCTGTGGTTGTGTCTTCTTAACTGTCGCTATTTTGTGTTGCCACTCCAGTCTCATAAGTCTTCAGTTAACCCCCCCCCCCCAGACAAGATGAGTGCAAAAAAAAAGAGCTGCTCCATCAAGTACAAGAAAGGAAAGTATCTGACAGCTTTCTGCAAAGAGAAGAAGTTAGATCTCCGAATGGTCCAAAAATGGCTTGCAGCATACGATAGATAACCTCAGTCAACAGGCCGACGAGGGAAATGCTAAGAAGTGCAAGTGTGGATCAGGTCAGCAACCATTATTTCCTAAGCTGGAAGACATCATCTGTGACTGGATTGCTAACAGAAGAGCAAAGGCTTTGGTTGTGGACAGGTCTGATATTCAGGCATTTGCCCTTGCAATGGCACCACAGTTAGAAATATCCCCAGAAGAATTCAAAGCATCACAACATTGGCTGGATGGCTTCCTTCAGTGATATGAACTGTCTCTAAGAAGATCAACAACACTGTTCAAGCTGGAAGATACTGAAGTTATTAAACGTGCACTTGGGTTCAAGTCCTTTGTTGATGGCATCGACTTTTCTAAATACCAACTCTCCAACATGATTGCTATGGATGAAACTGCAGTGTTTACGGGCCAAGGATCTCAAACAACAATTGATCAGAGGGGATCTTGTCAATTTACATTCCCTGCACTGGTTACAAGAGTGCACATGTTACCTGTGTTTTGGCAGTTCATCTAGATGGAAAGAAAACCCCACCTCTAATCATTAGTAAGGGCAAGAAAGATAAGACTGAACATGTTTCAGGCATTTACATTCTTGAAACTGAAAAAGCCTGGTGCACACAAGCAGTTATAAGGAAGTGGGTCGATGTAATGCTGCCACTTGTTTTGCGAGGTGGCGAAAGAGGTCTGCTAATCTGGGATTCAGCCAGCACTCACCGCACTAAAGACATAAAGAAATTTCTTGCACAGAGAAGAATAGATCAAATAATGATTCCTGCAGGAATGACTGCCTATCTCCAGACTCTTGATATTACAATAAACAAGCCATTCAAGGACCATTTGCACATGGAACTCAATGACTACACTGAAAATAGAATGGAGAGAAATAAGCATGGAAACTTTGTGAAGCCTAGCCTGCAAGAGGTCATGGCTTGGTTGAAAAAAGTCATGGGATAAAATCACTGACAGCTATGTTGCCAATGCACTACAAGCAGGCTACTTGGACAAGCAGTGCTCATTTAAGAAGAGCTCTTTTTCTAGGCATGACAGATTGGGGCCAATTGTTCTACAGGAAATGGAGTCGCAAGAAATTCAGGCCAGAATTCAGGGGTTGGAGACTTATGACAATGTTCCAGAAGAAGATGACATGACTGTATTTGAATAACTTTTCCATTATTGGGAAAACAGAATGGATTGCTTTTGCTTTCAGTTTTATTCCCCTCCTCCAATACACATGTATTGAGATTTTTCTGCACTTTCTGTTAAGCATGAAATATTGCACTGTGAAAGCCAAGGTGTAGATATTCTGAAGACATAAAGAAATTTCTTGCACAGAGAAGAATATGTTTATGTAGAATTCTCACTCATCTGTTAACGCGTTACTTAGAACTGTTATCCAATAACAGAAAAGTACCAAATAAATGTCACTTTGTGTAGATGAATAAATGTCGATTTTTGTACATGAATAAATGTAGATTGTTGCACCGGGGGGGTGGAGAAATAAGGCATCTCCTGATAATAAGCCCTAATGCGTATTTCGGCGGGGAAAGACTGTAAGACCCAGTCTTATTTTCGGGGAAATACGGTAGTAGTAGCAGTACTAGTAGTAGCAGTATTATTATTAGTACTAATAGCAGTAGTAATAGCAACAATAGTAGTAACAGTATTAGTATTAGTAGTAGTGGTAGTAGTAATGGTATTAGTATTATTATTATTAGTAGTGGTAGTTGTAGTGGTGCTGCGGTAGCATTGTCGCCTCACAGTTAGACGTTGCCCGTTCGATTCTCAGTTAGAGCGTCTTCTGTGTAGCGACATGCGTGAATGGGCATTCCTTAGTTGAAGGTTGTGCATTAGGCCCGGCAAGCCAGTACGTAAAACTCTACTGCCAATCATTAGAGGACCGGAGTTCCGCTGTGGCGACCCCTAACCGGGAAAAGACAAAAGACACAAACAAAGTAGTGGTAGTTGTAGCAGTGGGAGCAGTAACAGTAGCAGAGTTTACTATGTATAAAAATACCTTGGTGTCATTTGCTGCATAAAGGTTAGAAGAACGTTGTAACGGAGTGTTACAGCTGATTTATTTGTGGTAATTGCATAAATCAGATTTCCATAACTTTCCAGTTTATTCACACCATTGAATAAATGGTTATATATAATAAAATGGCTACTACAGTCTACATTAAAATTGATTTACATCATTTGTCTGTATCCTCTTTATGCAGCTATGAAATTAAGCAGCATTTTACAAAAATGTCAATAGTAAGCTATTTCAATATACAGAATCATGCAATGGCAAAGTACACATTGCCCCTACTTAATTCAAACATAAACCCCAGGTAAAAAACCGAGGTAAAAGTATCTTTTACTGAAAATGTTTACTAGAGCACAACCATGTGTCTCTACCCAATCACAGATAAATTCCTTGTACTGTCATTCATGATAGCTTGTTGGTTTCTCCCTTATGGAATCTTCTTATTTTCCAAAGTCCAAGTTCCTTTCCCCAGTTCTCCCATACATCCTACTGTACTCAAAAGAGAATGGCAAGATGTCATACTTCGATACAAAGACCAGTTTGCCTCACCCACTACTTACCTCGCCATCGCCCCAACCTTTTTTCCCCTTTATCATGACCTTCCCCATAACCAGCTTGCTGTCATCTTATTCTCCATCTATTCTAAACCTCTTTATCCTACACCCCTTCCCTCCCACCTACATACCACTACCATCCATATTTTGTTCCCACAGCAACACATCTTTTACAACTCCTACCCAAACTATTCACTACAAGATTTCTTCACTTTTGCCTGTGCAATACCTAGCCTCAATAAAATATTTCTGTCAATTTTCCCCACTTCCAACACTATTAACTTTAACCCTTGCAGTATTTCTATATCTACTATCTTCCTTTACCAGTTTCAGCAACACCATTTTCCACTTTATAGGATTATTTATCCCTCAATTCAATTGTGAAACTACCCCAACTGCACCATTGCAATGTGGACGTATGGGCCTTTGAGTAGATCCTACTGCTTCATCAACATTGCCCCCCCTCCCCACAGAGAGACTTCATGTCAGCCACTAGTCATCCAACAATTATAGCTGTCACTATCCAGCACCCCCCAAAAGAAAAAATCCCAATAAGGGTTCCCTCTCACATACTGAGCTTCTCTTTCCCCCTGGTCCTTCCCTGTTGGCATCTAGAAAAGAAGAATAGCTCCTCTATGCACCCCAAACATCAAAAAGCATCTAAAGCTGTATAGTGCCATATGAGACCAAACAGTTCTTCAAGCACAAAGGCTTGCCCATATTGACCTTATCAATAAAACATGTGGCAGAAACCCTGCCTCCAGCTTATACATTTTCAATTCCTCGCATCCCACTACATTCAGCATACAAGGGCTAGATAAAGGCATAAGCATTTATAGGCAAAGAGAAACACAGCCACCCACACCAAAAATATTGTAAACAACCTACTCAAAATATAAAAGCACCAACACACCTGCAACACATTCTAACCTCCCCATTATAACTACACAAAACTGTTTGCCACATTATACTAAGGACATATATGTTAATACTACTTACTAAAAAAAATAAATTATAAGAAGCTTGGAATGACTAGAAAAGCAGCTACTACAGAAACCTCAGATTTAGGAGAGAGCATGGACAAATAACTGGCAAAATTGCTTGATATTAAAAGAACACAATGCCTGCAGTCCCATTGAATGAAACCCAGTCACTGTCTACTTTGCAATAACTAATAGACCACCCCTTAATCTCACTATGAAGAAATTCAGCAAATGATGCAAATTATGATACATATATATTTATACACCTAACACACACACACACACACACACACACACACACACACACACACACACACACACACACACACACACACACACACACAGATAGATGGATAGCTAGCTAGCTAGCTAGATAGATAGATAGATAGATAGATAACATCAGTAATTAGTAATATTTACCCAGATCATAGCTCTGTAATCAACTTTTCAGTCACAACTTGTGTGGGGCAGTGTCCATATCATACTGCAGTAGGACAAAAGTCCCCCTTTACCTGACCAAACTAAGTCAATACCTAGCTGGACACATTACCAATGGGTGTGCACCACATTACCAGTGGGTGTACATCACATGTCTGCATACTCTCCTTCTCTATACACTCCACAGATCAATGCGGCCACTAAAGCTGTGCGTAATATCCCCCATATCGCCATGTGAAACTCTCATATAAATCACCAGACCTCATCTCTGCATAATGGGGGAAGACAAAAAAAGAAAGAGAAGAATTCAGATTTGAGTAAACCTACCCAGAACCCCAGTTCACACTTACCATTGGAGTGCTACTGTTCCTCTTTCAGGTTGCCTAGTCAAAGATATAATCAGACCCATCAAGTCATTTTACGTGCTATTCTAGACTGCCCATCATTTCACTCTCCCTTTCACATCAAATTGTCTTCAATGGCCATTCATTGTAAACTTCCTGAAGGCCATTGCATTTTACTATTGTTCTCTAGTGCCTTCATCTCAGGATGCTGTGCGTTCCACTGGTCTACTAGTTTCAAGTATGACCTGTGTATGATGCTCAGGGATCCACAAGAACACTCTGTAACCACAGTCTGGCACAAAGTGATCACATTTTCAAAGCAATGGGCCCTAAGGAAAGGGTCCCCTTGTGGGTCACATCCATACCTGATTTTTGCCACTCTAGCTCCTGTATGTCAAACGCCTCTCCATCGACATAAAACTGTCATAATTCACT
The DNA here is from genome assembly GCF_019279795.1 of Protopterus annectens. Lineage (NCBI taxonomy): Eukaryota > Metazoa > Chordata > Ceratodontiformes > Protopteridae > Protopterus > Protopterus annectens. Next base: position 605,634,968 of record NC_056749.1, on the reverse strand, counting down.
TCCACAAATTATGGAATTTTTCCCAGAGCAATGTAACGCCCCATACCACTACTGAACACACACCGCATTAAATCAAACCCACCATAGTGGGGGGGGGGGCTTTGCACACCATACCCATCAATGTGGGAACTGCACCCCACACACACCCCCGACTATGTATATCAACTCCAAGATTGCACTACAGTGGGGAAATGGGCATAGTTGTGGAGTTGGCCAACTACTTTCTTACCCTGGGAAAAGTTCCATGATTCATGGAAGTGAATTTCAACGGTTTTGTATTGATGGAGAGGTGTTCAATGTAAAGGTCTTTTGATGTAGTAATATAGACCCCATAAACTGGCATGAAGAAATGTCTGAGCTGAAAACATGATTGGTCTGAAACAGTTAACAAGTCCCATTTGTTAGAAAGGTGGCCTCCTAAGTCCATACAGATATAAATGTGTCCTTATTTCTTTGTAATCAAAGTGATTTAATATCTTTTGAAAGAAAATGTTCTTTTTTCCATTCATCAACTTTCCTGGCTAAATCACTGAGCTATGTTGGAATAAGGGGCCACATACAGTAGATGATACTTTGCAAGAGCTGTAAAAAGTTATGTGGCTAATCATTTGAAGGAGCTACTTATGACCTGGATCATTCTAATGCTTCTTAGAAGATCTACCTAGGGAGGATCAACAGAAGTGTTACAATGGTCTAAGGCCTGGGACATTAGCTGTTCAAGAACTGAATGCTGAGTCAAGAGAAAACGAATATACAATAAACACTGTGTTAAATGTAGGGTTCCTCTATCTACCTATGTATATCAATTCCAAGCCTATTCACTAATTACTCCAACAGGAGGAGTTTAAAAGATTTCACCCAATTTGGAAGTGGTGTTTTGCTTTAACAATACTTTCAAGTGGCTCTCTAAAGCACTGTGACATCACTATCCTTTTATGTATACATATGTCTATATCTATATCTATATCTGTCTATCTATATAGTTATATACATTGGGCAGGTATGTTTCTGTTCCCATGAATGTGAACATCATCATCACCAGTCCCCTTTTTCAAAATTTTCTACATGGGTTTGAGGTGTTGTGTCAACTGTCGCCATCTCTATTCAGTGCCACTATCCTACCCTCTTCAACACTCATGCCTGACTGTCACAGGTCTTCTCTCACACAATCCATCTATCTCATTACTGTATGCACTTTGTTTCTTCTAACGTTTTTCCTGTCTGTCCCAAAGTTTCCTCACCAGACTGTCTTCTGTTTTTCTACATGTGTCCAAACCTCCATAATCTGTTCTTTTTAACCATTTCTGCTATTGACCATTTCTGCAGTTGGAGCTACATTGACTTCTGCTATGTCCTCATTTCTTCATCTGTCCTGCATTGTGTACCCTGCCAAACATCTCAGGTACTTCATCTCCATCACATCTTGTTCCCTCAACTGCTATGCCTTTACTGGCCAGATTTCTATGCCATACAGTAGTACTATATACATTATACCTGACACTGTGCCAGTTGGCTGCAGCCCCTCTAATTCTAACTTTGACCTCCTCATTCAGACTTCCATTCCCCTCAACCAGACCTCTCGAATCCTTAAAGCCTTTAACCTGTTCCACTATTTTCACTTCTATCTCAATTTTCAACTTCTTCTGAACTCCATCATTTGCTGCCATTACAGTTGTCTTATCTGTACTCAGCTTCATCCCATTTGCCTTCAGTTTTACATTATTTTCCCCTATCCTTTGCTGAAGTTCTTGCTCAGACTCTGCCTTATGCAGATAATGCAATATCATCTGCATACAGCAACTTTGTTGATCTGTCTTCTTCGACCTGCTTGCTAATGTAGTCCATCACCAGTATGAATAGCAGTGGGCTTAGAGCTGATCCCTGGTGCACACCCACTCCCACTTAGAACCTCTCTGTGAGGCTGAACACTATTCATACTTCAGTAATTGAGTCCTTGTACATAGCTTGCACTAATTCTACCAATGCTTTGGGGACTTCGAAACACCGCAGGACTGCCCAAATCAGTTTTCTTGGGACCTTGTCATACGTTTTCTCCAAGTCTGGGAATGCCCAGTTGGACTTTCTACATATCCCTGTCTATCTTCAAAACTATCTGTCTCACTGCAAACATTGGGTCACTTCTTCTGCATCCTGATCTGAATCCAAACGGCATATTCATTTATCAATTACCCTCTCCAGAACTTTCAGACAATATGACAGGAGTTTCATACCATACTATCCACAGTTTGGAATGTCTCCTTTGTTTTTGAACACTGGCACTAATATGCTTATTGTCCATTCATCTGGGATACGCCTTTCTCTCCACACTGCTATGCCTATCCTCTGGAGCTGTTTTTCCACATCTTAACCATCATCTTTATCGTGCCTTCTATGACCTCATCTGAGCCTTCTGCTTTTCCTGACTAGATTTTCCTTAGTGCTGTTCTTACTACTTATATGTTGGGCTCCTCCTGTTCTCTCATCATAGGCTGTGCCTGGGGCAGTACAGCTTCTGTGGGGATTTCTTCATTCAGAAGCTGCTGGAAGTACTCCTTCCATTTAACTTTGATGTCCTGTGGACTGGTGAGCAAGTTGTTGCTGGCATCCCTTATGAAGTGTGTCTGACAACCCTTTTTATTTTTCTGTCTTTGCTTTGCAACCTGACACAGTTTCTTTGCACCATCAACTGAGTCACTTTCCAGAAACTAATAAAGTGTGTCTGATGCCTTGTTCAGCTCCACTGAACTTGAATGCATGGGATATTTATAACTATCAGAGAGACATCCCCATCATTTTCTTGCAATATTGACTTTTGTCTTTATGATCTAATGTGTTTGAGACACATTTCTAATTTAAAATGGTTCAATGCAGAAAGATGTGTAAACAGTTAGACTTAAAATATACTTTATTTTCTATTTGTAGAAAAAAATGCATGTTTTCTTATTTATTTATTTTTTACATTCTTTTACAGATGCAAACAATTGTCATAATTAAAATGAATTGCCTTTTGTTGTTTATCATAAATAAAGATTATGGGTCATCAAATATATTAATAGAGAGAGAGAGGAAGTAGTATTTTTGTGGAATACATCTAGCTGATCAGGCAGTACTGTACCAGACACAATTATGAATATGTCATGCTGATTTAGCAGAGTATTTGCTGAATATGAACAGACACCCTTAAGGCAAACAAACTTGGAAGAGAAGGTACTGCATTTTTGGATTTGTTGGAGAAAACTAATATGTTTGTTGTTTTCATTTTACTTACTCATCATTCCTCTTTAGACATTCATCACTGCAAACATTCATCATTTTGCAGCAGCTGTCAAAGCTCCAATAATAGCAACATAAGAGAAGGTTTAGATTGAGAGATACAACAAAAAAAATGTAGTGGGAGGAGCATGGAATCAGAAAACATCCTGAAATTTAAGGGCAGTCTAAGTCAACAATAAAAAAAGTATTGTGTTCAAAGCCCTGGATCTGGGCATTTAAAATAATTCTGCTGTCAATATTTTTAAATGTTGCAAAACAAACTTGACTATAAGTGTAACATCTGGATTTCTGCAGCAGGAAAGGACAGCTTTAACATCTTCTTCTTCTTTCGACTTTTTCCCGGTTAGTGGTCACCACAGCAGATCACCCATCTGCTCATGATTGGCAGTGGAGTTTTACAGTGTTGAGTTGCCAGACTGGCGCCCAACCTTCCACAGAAGGCACACACATGCACACACTCACACCTAGGGCCAATTTAGAGTGCCCAATCCACCTACAGCATGTCTTTGGGATGTGGGAGGAAACCGGAGCACCCAGAGGACACCCACACAACCACAGGGAGGACATGCAGACTCCGCACAGAAGGCACCCCAGCCGAGTATCAGACCAGTGAACCTCTTGCTGTGAGGTGGCAATGCTAACCACTGCAACCCTGTGGCTGCCCAGGAAAGGACAGCTTTAACATATATAAATAATAAAGAGGAGAAATATCAAATAGCAATACTTAAAAGTTCTGAAAATAATGCAAAATCTAAAATAATTTACCATTTATTTTTAAATATATGCTCTTTATACAAATTTAAGGTCCTAGAGGAATTATAGATGTGTGAAATGTATTGGGGGGGGTTGTGTGGTTCATTAATAAGAAAAAGAATAAACCATGGTATAAGAAATGAGCAAACAAGGAGATGGCTATTAAAAGAAAGATATTTGTCCTTATCAAAAGTTGCATATGTGAGGGGGTGTGGCCAAGATGCCCGTCTGATAGCAGCAGAAATTCATAGCTCTGCTTATATTTTAATCTCCTCACAGGAAATATACTTTAATTTTTAGAAAAATCAAACTAAAAGTATACTAGCAGTTAGATTAACATATACTCTTTATTATTTTTTAAAAATTAATGCATAGTCAAGAGAATTTTTTAATTATTCCTGTCAAGAAGTTTTCTACTGGAGATCATAACATGAGCAACTCAAAGAACCCCCAGAAAGAATTATATCTTATGATAAACATCCAAGAACTGTCACTAAAAACATGAGCAACGTGAAGAACCCACACCAGGAGAGTGCAGTGAAGAAAGAACTACATCTAATAATAACAAACATCCAAGAACTGTCACTAAAAACATGAGCAACGTGAAGAACCCACACCAGGAGAGTGCAGTGAAGAAAGAACTGCATCTTATAATAACAAACATCCAAGAACTGTCACTAAAAACATGAGCAACGTGAAGAACCCACACCAGGAGAGTGCAGTGAAGAAAGAACTACATCTTATAATAACAAACATCCAAGAACTGTCACTAAAAACATGAGCAACGTGAAGAACCCACACCAGGAGAGTGCAGTGAAGAAAGAACTACATCTTATAATAACAAACATCCAAGAACTGTCACTAAAAACATGAGCAACGTGAAGAACCCACACCAGGAGAGTGCAGTGAAGAAAGAACTACATCTTATAATAACAAACATCCAAGAACTGTCACTAAAAACATGAGCAACGTGAAGAACCCACACCAGGAGAGTGCAGTGAAGAAAGAACTACATCTTATAATAACAAACATCCAAGAACTGTCACTAAAAACATGAGCAACGTGAAGAACCCACACCAGGAGAGTGCAGTGAAGAAAGAACTACATCTTATAATAACAAACATCCAAGAACTGTCACTAAAAACATGAGCAACATGAAGAACCCACACCAGGAGAGTGCAGTGAAGAAAGAACTACATCTTATAATAACAAACATCCAAGAACTGTCACTAAAAACATGAGCAACGTGAAGAACCCACACCAGGAGAGTGCAGTGAAGAAAGAACTACATCTTATAATAACAAACATCCAAGAACTGTCACTAAAAACATGAGCAACGTGAAGAACCCACACCAGGAGAGTGCAGTGAAGAAAGAACTACATCTTATAATAACAAACATCCAAGAACTGTCACTAAAAACATGAGCAACGTGAAGAACCCACACCAGGAGAGTGCAGTGAAGAAAGAACTACATCTTATAATAACAAACATCCAAGAACTGTCACTAAAAACATGAGCAACGTGAAGAACCCACACCAGGAGAGTGCAGTGAAGAAAGAACTACATCTTATAATAACAAACATCCAAGAACTGTCACTAAAAACATGAGCAACGTGAAGAACCCACACCAGGAGAGTGCAGTGAAGAAAGAACTACATCTTATAATAACAAACATCCAAGAACTGTCACTAAAAACATGAGCAACGTGAAGAACCCACACCAGGAGAGTGCAGTGAAGAAAGAACTACATCTTATAATAACAAACATCCAAGAACTGTCACTAAAAACATGAGCAACGTGAAGAACCCACACCAGGAGAGTGCAGTGAAGAAAGAACTACATCTTATAATAACAAACATCCAAGAACTGTCACTAAAAACATGAGCAACGTGAAGAACCCACACCAGGAGAGTGCAGTGAAGAAAGAACTACATCTTATAATAACAAACATCCAAGAACTGTCACTAAAAACATGAGCAACGTGAAGAACCCACACCAGGAGAGTGCAGTGAAGAAAGAACTACATCTTATAATAACAAACATCCAAGAACTGTCACTAAAAACATGAGCAACGTGAAGAACCCACACCAGGAGAGTGCAGTGAAGAAAGAACTACATCTTATAATAACAAACATCCAAGAACTGTCACTAAAGCATGAGCAACGTGAAGAACCCACACCAGGAGAGTGCAGTGAAGAAAGAACTACATCTTACAATAACAAACATCCAGGAACTGTCACTAAAAATGGACAAATTTGAAAACAAAATGGATATTATCAAACAAGAATGCAGAAAACAACTAAAACTTCTAAATGGAATAGTAAAAAAATCTGAACAGATTCTTGCATTTGAGAAAACAGTAACTGATCTAGATACTGGAGTGACAGAAAATGAACATCAAAATGAATTTCTTTTGAAACAAAACACCAGGCTGATTGAGAAACTGGAAGACCTTGAAAGTAGATCAAGGAGGAATAACATAAGAATATATGGAATTCCAGTTCCTCAAGAAGTGGTTTTCATCAGCACTAAACATGCCTGAATCCCTCTCTTTTGGAGTTGAGAGGGCTTATCGGTCCCTGGCAAATCCAGTTTCATCTCTGAGTTCACCTAACCCCAGGTCTATAATAGTTAGATTTCTTTCCTCACAAGACAAGGACTTAGTGCTGAAATCAGCTTGAAATAATTCCCCTATCAAGATGGGTGAAAAAGTTATTCATTTTGACAATGACTACACCTCTACAGTCATATCCAGAAGAAAGGAGTACGTTCCTCTAATTAAGTCCTTGAAAAAAGCCAATATTAAAGCTCAAATTCTTTTTCCTGCAAGAATAAAAATCACCTTGCCAGAAGGAGTGAAGATCTTTGATTCCCTACAAGAAGCAGTAAAATGTATCCAAAAGAAGAAAATCCTGTCAGTCATAGAAGAAATGGAATGGTCATGCCAGAGTTTGAAGAGACAGGCAACAAAAATAGATGGTCTGTGAAGGAAGGAGCAAACAAAACTAAGAAACTAAAAGATAAATGAATAAACTCCTTCTAATTTTAAATGCTTTGTGTTATGAATCAAAATGTATTTGATTCTGGAAAGTCTCTATGCTGTAAGGTATTGTGAATCATTTTTATTATTAACTTTCTCTTTTCCTTTCTATATCTACTTCTTCTAATTACATATAGTACTAAGTATTTAAGTAACTTTCTCTCTCTCTCTCTTCTTTCTTCCTATTCTGTTTTGTTACCAATATTCCTTTTCTCTCTTTTCCCCATTATAAGTATTTTACATACATTTCCCTTTTAAATAACTACAAATGATGTATTTCTTCTAATTCTTCAGTAATGGTATAATTTAACTTAATACCAAAGAGCAATTTTCTAGTGGGTCAGTGGTGGGGTAACAAGGAAGTGTTTCTGATTAGTGTTTCTAACTAGATGTTTTAGACTGATTGTTTAGATACATTTAAACATTATTACAGTACATGAATGGTGTTTTATAGATAGCTAAATATAAGTTTATATATACATATATATATATATATATATATATATATATATATATATATACACACACACATACATACATACTACATTCCTTTCTCTCTCTCTCTCTCTCTCTCTGGCCTGATTAACTGGTGGGTAAATGATTGAAATGTTATGATATGATTTCTGATTTGAGGCAGCTGTTGTTACTTCTAAATAGCTGTTTTTATATGAAAGGGTTAATTGTTTCATGATGTTGAAGTTTTGTGAGGAAACTGGTGGTCTGTGTGACTGTTCTCATTGTAGAGATTCATGACATGCACTGACAAAGCAGCTTGAGTGTTTTTTTTTTTTTTTTGCTTTCTGTAAACTCTAAAAGCTTCAAGATCTGAATTTCCCACCGAAAATGCTTTTTTCTTCACTAGAGACAACTTCAGTTGTGCATGAGCCTACTTACTTTTTAACAAGTTTATGAAGCTGCAGCTTGAGGAAACAACAGTGATTATATAATTTGACCTTTTGAACTTGTTAAATGGTTGTACTTAGAATTCTTTTTTCTTGAAAGTCTGTTACCCTTCACTAGATACTTTAAGTGGTAAATAATTAGTTCTGATAAAAGTGTTGTAACTCCTTTGAAAATGCCTATGTTATAGATGCATACATTCTGCAGATTCAGTGACACTGTTAGCAACTAAATGACATCAAGTGAACTAAGAGCTGCATTAGAAAACTCATTATGCGTATTAACATCAGACTTATGTTATATAACTAAACCATTAGTAACTAAACAGAGGGTTGTCAAGCTCCTTTTCTCTCTCTCCCCCCTTCCTGATGAAAGATGTCAACATAGATATTGTTAATACATATGAGTAATATGTATATAATTGCAAAATATAATAGTTATATTGTAATAAGTGTTATTTATTTATATTTATATATATATATATATATATATATATATATATATATATATATATATATATATATATATATATATATACACACATGTATTTTCAACAGATCCTTACATGAAAAATGTTAGATAAATGACTGATAAAATGATTAAATCATCTGATGTTTCTTGAAAAGTCTTGGAAATATTGACAATCTTCTTAACCTTCCGCTTCTAATGTTAATACATACTTTGATCTGATGTGTCTTTCTGGCATATCTATGTATTAGAGGTGCTGTTATCATGGGTGGTCACAGTGGTGCAGCGGTTAGCATTCCTGCCTCACAGCAAGAAATTTTCTGGTTCGATCTTCAGCTGGGGTGCCTTCTATGCGGAGTCTACATGTCTTCCCTGTGGTCCCGTGGGTTTCCTCCGGGTGCTCCAGTTTCCTCCCACATCCCAAAGACATGCTCGGCTGGGGTGCCTTCTGTGCGGAGTCTGCATGTCCTCCCTGTGGTTGCGTGGGTTTCCTCCAGGTGCTCTGGTTTCCTCCCACATCCCAAAGACATGCTGTAGGTGGATTGGACACTCTAAATTGGCCCTAGATGTGAGAACGTGTGTGTGTGCCTTCTGTGGAAGGTTGGGCACTGGGCTGGCAACTCAACACCATAAAAACTCCACTGCCAATCATGAGTGAACAGGTGGTCCAATGTGGTGACCCCTAACCAGGAAAAGCCGAAAGAAGAAGAAGAAGTTAAGATAACTTAAAAGTAGTAGCAAAGATTTTCGTGACATTTAGCGAAAAGTCAGTAAATATTTTTTCTCGTAAAGTATAAATGCATTTACCATTTTCAAGCCCCCCCCCCCCCACACACACACACACACAGGCCAGAATTGCAGAAAGAGAGTCAGGTGGCAACCCTATCAACTAGGTGCACTGATGCTGTTCATAAAAAATGTATTTTATGCTTTGTGTGACATCCTTCCAGAGGGGGATGCATATCTGGTACATGCAGATCCATTGTAAGAGAGTCCCACTGACCTTGTGTCAGTCCTTGCATTGTCAGAGAGCAACCATAATATAAATCTTTACTTTAACATACATTTACTATGTGCCCTTACATTAAGAAAACTAAGAAAAGGAAATCAGAAGTACTTAACTGTGTTTAAATGCATACACACACACATGCACATGCTTTTGTACACATGTACTTTATATACATATACATATGCAGAAACACACACACACACACATGCTTTTGTACACATGTACTTTATGTACATACACATATGCAGAAACACATACACACACTATATGTGTGTGTGTGTGTACATACAATGAATTATTTATAATAAACAACATAGTATACCTAAGCATTATTAATGTATATTTTCTAGTAAATGTTGCTCAATGATTTACTTGGTCACTGTCACACATTGGCTGTGTGTTCCACATGCAGTCTTGGTCAATGTCTTTCTGTCAGTATTATTTTATTTGTATTGATAAGTGCATTTAATAATTGCTATTATCTTTGGCAGTGTAGCTTATGTTGTGGCTGAAAAGGATCCTGGGACCAATTCACTTTCCTGGCTACCAAAGTATAAATAAATATGAAATAGAAAAAAGGAGGGGGGACATGACAGAAATAATTCAGGAACTAGTAAAGCACATTTTAAGTCTGCATCATTCATGAGACAGAAAAATCCTCCCACTGAAAGCATTGGGAAGTAGCAGACAGAATAAGTTTAGAGTCCTACTACTTGTCACTTGTAAATGGACAGCAATGATTATTTACTGCAGTGAGAGTTTTCACACCTCGGCATGAGAGTAAGAGGGAGGGTTTATCAAAGTTTTTAGGACTACAAAAGACTCCTCTTACAAAAACTGTTTTTTAATCTGCTTTCTTTTGCTGCAAGTAGCTAGCAGCTATTTATAGCACAGAACAAGCTCTTGCAGACAGATAAATGAGGCTTAGTCAGGTAAATAGAGAAGTAGCTGTTTTACAGAAGGTGTGTTTAGATGACAGTGCTTCATAGTCCTACCATTATATTTTAATGGCATGAGAAAACAGCACCACTTCCTTATGTCTGGCATAAGTCATATAAATAGGTTCATAGGTTGGTACTAGGCTATCAGCCCTAGGGCCTATACAAGCCAAGCCATAACAATTCCCTGGCTATTTCTTCCCACACTATTTACTTCCCTGGACCTCTGTCTAACAAGACGACTGACATGATCCCAGGGGTGAATTTTCTTTCTCCCATCCAATCGTCAAGGTTCCTGTTGAAGAGGGCCAAAGAGGCACTCTGCTTGACATGTATGGGCAATCTATTCCAGAGTCTGGGGAGTCTCTGGGTCAGGAACCTATCCCTCCAGCATGTTTTGTTTATTGTGATGACAAGGTTTAGATCCCTGGAGCGTGTAGCTCTGAGGGATTGGGATTTCTTTAAGTGTAGCATGTCCAACAGCTCTGGGTTTGACATGTCCTTGTATGTTAAGCAGAGATCGCCTCTGAGTAGACGGTATGCGACAGAGTATAGCTGAAGTTTTTTAAGGAGGTCAGCATAGGGCATCTGCTTTAGGCCTGTGATTCTTTTAGTGAGGTATTTCTGCAGCCTTTCCAGTTGTTGCAGATGTCTTAAGAGGTACATACCAAATGGGGCGTTGTATTCTATAATGGGTCTAATGAGGGATGAGTACAGTGGGACAATGACCGCCTTTTTTCTGGATCAAAAGCCCTTAGTGATGAGGTGTGCCACATAGAAGGATTTCCTGACTGTTGTGGTGATGTGGTTATCAAAGGTGAGACCACTGTCCACCTGTGTCCCTAAGTCTCTTATCACACTTTCATTGTTTAATGTACTGCCACCTATATGGTAATTCACGGGTACATGTTTTTTCCCAAAGGGGATATCTATACATTTCTTGGCATTGAGCTTGAGCCCATGGCTCTAGCATCAAGCATCTGTTTCTGTAAGGCCCTTTTGTAGAGTATCCACATCATCTGGGGATTCAATAATGGCTCCCAGTTTGCAGTCATCTGCGAACTTTGTTAGCCAGAATCCCTTAGTGTTGGCCTGTACTTCAGAGAAGTAGATGTCAAACAAGAGCAGTCCAAGGACTGAACCCTGAGGTACTCCACTTGTCACTTGTCTCAAGCTGGATTTGAAGTCGGCTACTTTTACAGTGTGGGTTCTATCAGTAAGCCAGTTAGCAACCCATTGGGTGACAGAGGGATTAATTCCCAGCTTAGTAAGTTTATCTATGATTCCAGAGTGGGGGGTGGTGTCGAAGGCCTTGGCAAGGTCTAGATAGGCTGTGTGGACCACCTTACCCTTGTCCATGGCTCTGGAGACTGATTCGAAGAAGTCAATCAGGTTCAGGAGACAAGATCAGCCCTTCACGAACCCAAACTGGGTGGGGTCCAGGACTTGAAATGTATTCTGAGAAGAAAGAAGGAAAGCAGGAAAATAAGATTACATTACAAGGCAGGCCCCATCATTCGCCATTTTGAGAGAAATACATCAAAACTGTAAAAGAAGCAACCGGAGTGATTTTGAGGCATTAAAATAGATCAAAAACAAAGCTACAATGAAAAAAAAAATGTTTTTTGAGTTCTAAGGTGGAGTTTTCCTTTAACCTATCAACTGCATTATTAAAACATATAACCATTGTTAATATTGTACATTTAACTTATCAACATCACTAAACATAGTTTTGTTGCTGTTATTGATCTTGTTGTTAAAATCAGTATGGATGCTTCAGGTTTTGGAGCTTGATTTTTTAACTAGCAAGCTATGTCAGTCGCAACTTTCACAATACTTAGATACAGAAAACATTTATGAATAGCATTTTGCAACATTTTTAAATGCTGTTCCAAGCTTTTGGGTTGCTTAACCTCTCTGTCTAATGAGTGGCAAATTTTACCACTGACAAATGCTTTAGCAGTATTCTGGAATAAATGTTTTCCACTGTTATCTTACCCATGTGAACAAGATAATTGCAGCATCCTCAAAAGACTTTAATCTACCTGCATGCACTGAACAAGAAAGAAAATCAATATTTTAAGATACCTTCTACTAAATGGCATTGCATATTACTTAAAAAATGTACACAACCTGATATGAGGAGTCTTCACCTCCCAACACCCCAGGACAATTTGACCTGCCACAGAAAAGCCTGGAAACATAGGCAGTCATACAAAGCAGTTTTTGGCTAGAGATCACACAAATGAGTTTCACAGACAAGCCTGCTTTGAAAATTACTAAAACAGGTAAAATAATTGTCCAAGGAAGAAAAGGTATGGAAAATAAAATGTGTATCAACATTATGAAAACGTACACTTGTACAGTTTAGTTCACATCTCTTTAGTAATCAGTATGTTTTATAATATTTAGGAAATAATAAATACACTGGTATCTAAGAAGTCTGTCATACATGAGTTAGTTTGTACAGTGCAAAAATGTTGAATAATATTGTTATGAAAATGAAGGAAATGGAAATGGAAGAAGTATGTATAAAACTGTGTTTCTTTACTGATGAAAAAATTGAAAAAAATATAACTATAGGGTTACAAAAATATGCAAACAATGAAAATAATGTTATTTGTTTGCTTGTTTGTCTTTCGGCTTTTTCCCGGTAAGGGGTCGCCACAGCAGAACTCCGGTCCGCTAATGATTGGCAGTAGATTTTTTTACGAAATGCCAAGGTGCCAACTCGACGCCCAACTTTCAAAGAAGGCATGCCCATTTACGCTACCCAACCACGGGGAGGACATGCAGACTCCACACAACCTCAAACAATGAAAATAATGTATAATAATAAAAAAAAACTTTTCTAAAGCAAACTTCACCTTACTTAAGACAAAGGTGGTAAGTTTCACAGCCCCCTCGCTAAATGATAATGCTGCCCAAGATGCCGAAACCTTTACAAATGCACTCTATGAGCACCTACAAGGATGCATGGATCGTGCCATCCCTAGAAAAACCAAGACTCACTCCTCTAAGAGAAGGAAACCAGTTTAGTGGACCCCTGCAATAAACAAGCTATACAATAGAAGGAGGAAACTAGTTTAAAAAAAGCAAATCCCAAGAAGGAAAGACATCCCTGATCAGTATCAGTAAGAAACTAAGGTCCCTCATGAAATCATCCAAGGTTAATTTTGAAAGAAAAATAGCCAAGGATTCAAAAGATAACCACAAAGCCTACTTTAGCTATGTTAAGAATCTAAGTGGGAACTCGCAGATATGCACTGAACTAGTGCAAAATAGCACAAAATACACCGATCCTACTGATATTGCCAACATCCTGGCAGATAGATTCAGTGCAAACTTCACCCCACTCTCACCTCTAAAAGGGTCCACAACAGTACCGAAAAAGTGTAGTGTCCCAAAAATCACAGATGCACAGGTGAAAACAGCCCTTTCAAAAGCCAAAAACACATAGTCAATGGGACCAGATGATGTCCCAGGCTGCATCTTGCATGAACTACAGAACAAACTAACCCCCCAGGTAAACACACTGTTCAACCTCAGCCTCTCCACAGGCTACATGCCCATATGGCACACAGCAACGGTTATTCCTCTCCACAAAGGAGGGACCACACCTGTCCTTGGTAACTATTGCCCCAAAGCCTGACTAGCCTGGTCTGCATGTCTATGGAGTGCATCATCATGGACCTCATTAACAAAGACATTGGGAACCTCCAAACACTTGACCTGACCCAGTTCAGCTTTGTTAAGAGCAGATCATGCCTACTAAACTTGGTTGACTTCTTTGAGACAGTCACCAAGGCCATAGACGAGGGAAAGGTGGTTCACACAGCCTACCTTGACCTCGCCAAGGCTTTTGACACCATTCCCCACTCAAGTATTACAGAAAAACTCACCAGCCTGAACATAAACCCCTACATCACGAGATGGGTTGCCAACAGGCTTACAGACAGAACTCACATGATAAGAATAGCGGGCTTCAGGTCTGACTCTAAGCCAGTCACAAGTGGTGCCCCACAAGCTTGGTCCTGGGACCCCTACTGTTTGGCATATACTTCTCAGAAGTACAGGCAAACACAGAAGGACTATGGCTAACCAAGTTCACTGATGACTGCAAACTGGGAGCCATAACTGACTCTCCCGCTGACACGGACATCCTCCAAAAGAGCCTTACTGAGATGGACACCTGGTGTCAAAGTCATGGCCTCAAGCTAAATGCCAAAAAATGCATAGTCATCCCATTTGGGAAAAACAAAACACCCACAGATTACCACATAGGTGGCAGCCCACTTAATACAGAAGAGGTAATAAGAGATCTGGGGACCCAGGTAGATAGTAATCTCTCCTTTGACAATCATATTGCCAAAGTAGTTAGGAAATCCTTCTATGTGGCCCATCTAATTACTAAAAAGTTCACATCTAGAAATAAAGAGGTTATAGAGCCTCTCTACTCGTCACTCATTAGACCCATCATAGAGTACAATGCCACATTTGGGATGTACCTCACAAGACACTTCCAACAGCTGGAAAGACCACAAAAGTACCTCACCAAGAGGATTACTGGCCTCAAACATATGTCCTATGCAGCCCGACTGAAAAAACTCTGGCTGTACTTTGTGGAATTTCGCTTACTCAGAGGTGATCTCTGCCTGACTTACAAAGCCATGTCCAACTCAGAATTGATGGACATGTTCCACCTAAAGAAATCCAAGTCACTGCGAGCCACGTGCTCTAGTGAGCTAAACCTTGTCACAACAGTAAATAGAACATGCTGGGGGGATAAATTCCTGTCACAGTGACTACCCATGCTGTAGAACAAAATTCCAAATTACATCAGGCAGACCCCCTTACTAATACTCTTCAAGAGAAACCTTGACGAGTGGATAGGTAACAGAAAATACATCCCTGGGATCACTTCATTGGCTCTGCTTGACAGAGGATCGGTTAATTAATCAATGGGGCGGCGAAAGCCGACACACTCTGGCTATGCTTATAAATGCCCTCAGGCAGATAGCCTAGTACTTACCTATGAACCTATAAACCTAAGTATTAAATGACTGTAATGTGCTTTGTTGGTAATAGATTCATACTAAAATCTCACTGTTACAAAAGAAACAATTCAAACTTAACTTTTGTATACTACTATGAGAAATATTACTGTCAATGTATATATGGTTTTGTCTTCCATGAATTTTGTGATGATGCATCAAAGAAGTTAAATAGTAAGAAATTATACAAATATTTTACCTGCGAGATATCAGGAAATGCATTCACCACAGTCTTCCTCTTGCCCTTCAGCAACAAGCTCCAGCAGGGAAGGGCAGCTTTCTCCTAAGAACAGATTAGTCTCTGACCCACTCTTAGAAGATATGAATGTGACAGAAATTCCAAATTCTCAACTCCAGAAAAATGAGGTGGAGCAGCACAGGAAATCAATCAGCACATTTACTTCCCAGGGGGTATGAACAGCTCCAATAGGGTGATGACCCTGTCAATAATTCATTGTCAGACTCATATCTGTGCTGTCTTTAGGAGGTATAACTGTAAGCTTTCTTACGTTTTTAGGTACCACACTATATAGAATGACTGTCAGATACATTCAGAGATTCTGGAATTGGTTTTTGCTCCAGACGTATCATAAATTGGAGAACCACCTCACACTCAATCTAGATGATATGGGGCCCTTTTCTCCAAGATAAGCACTCCCAGAGGACTGAGACTGTGGAGGAACTGTGATAGGCTTCCCAAACCAATAATGAGATGTCTGTGATTGTGACATATGACAGGTTTAGCTACAGGCAAGGGGGACTGACTGGAGATTGGTGTAGCCTGTCAGCCAAACTAGATCCTGGCAACAAGAGTCTGACTCCATTAGAAGATTTATGATTATGCAATATTACTCTGTAAAGACTGACAGTCCACTATAACACCCAAATCCTCAGGTATGAAAAACAGGCTGTGAATATGATGGCTGCCATTAAATGCAGAAATTACAGAATGCTTCACATGTAACACTTTGACTGATCCCTAAACTGGACTGCCAGAGACATAACTTCCTGGGACTTCTACAGAAACAACTGACAGCAGAGGATGTGCATTTCCATACTGAAGAAAGCAATCCTTTCAGAAGGGTTAGAAGTGAATTCCTCCATGTAATTATTTCTCCTAGAGATTGCAGCTATGGTGTGGCATTCACTAGAGGCACAATAAGATATAGTCCCATGGCAGAGCCACTCGGAGTCGGTTATCCAATTAAGGAGCACATTGAGCTCCTCTTTTTTGCAACACCTTAACCACTATAGCTACACATGTCATATTTAACATGAATAAATGAGAAACATCGTATACAGTAATATAACAAAACATTCTTAATTATACAACAGAATCTTTTTTAATATTCTAAAATATAGACAATGATTGGACAGAGTGCTCAGTGTACTCATGGTAAATTGGGCTTTACCCATGGAAGAATCTCGATGGGTAACAAAAGTCAACACTGAAACCGCTATAACTGTAGCCCTTAGAAAAGCTGTGGTCACCATTTTACTCATACCAGTAAGTTGAGAACCTCAAGTCCAGTGCTATTATTTAAAATGAGTATACCCCACCATCCCATACAATACAATACAATAAAATAATACTACTTTAGTATTTAGTAGAAATTTTTTTCATTTTTTTAAGTAAAAAAAATAATGATGATGAGCTACATGCATATGCACACGTGCCCCCCTTTAAAAAAGTGTATACACGGCAAACGCGTGTGCAGTACATCACTGAGACATTCCCCAGACAAAAGATGAGACAAAAGAGGAAATGCCTATTCATACAATGGCATTATTTTAAAAGGATAAGAAATATTTCTGTCTTAAATAATGTAATTCTATAATAGAAACGTTGCGAGGGAAACAACTGTAAAAATGGCAATACTGTGCTATCTTCTCTCCCAACAAACGAGGAAACACAGTATTGTGCGACTGCCAGAACTTTAATTAAACACAAAAGTGCAAGAAGTAAACATAGAATATAAATTGTACATAAAATATTGAGTTAAGCGCTTTCACCTAATACATCTTAGGCTTCTTCAGAACTCAATCAATCATTTTAATACACCATTATAAATAAACTTTTTGGCGCCAAATTCACTGAGTAAGCTCAGATTTAAAGTGCCATTGTCCTTTTCATTTGTTTTCAATAAAATACATAACAAGTTCATACAGCTATACCTCCATAAAAAATAAATCATTCTACAAATGTAAACATGAGTAAATATTTTATGTTACCTAAAACTGGTGCTTTGTAATTGCCCTTCCATTTAAAACTTGTTGTAGTGCATTCTACTTATATTGACAGTTAAAAATGTATGTACACTGTCTGCCTAATAATGATAGAAACTAATTATAATAAACTGATGTGAAAAAGTGAATTGGTATTAAGATTAATGTTAAAATTAATATTATAAATTAATATAATAAATGAGAAAAAAGAAGAAAATAGAAGAAAATAAATAATAAAAATATTAAAAATAATAAAAATGTAACGATTCAGTACTCTACAGTTTAAAAACTGTTTGGACTCTATTTGGACTCTGTTTGTAGAACTCTGTATAAGACCCAAGATATTTTAAATTCATAATTAACTATTGTTAACTGTGCAAGTAATGTATACTGCCATATAAATATACTGTATATGTTAAAATATTTTAAATATAATTAAAACTACTGATTAAAATTGTGTTACAACATGTTGTAAATGTAATTAAATCATGTTGTGTTTTAAAAAATTTTTTGAAAAGTATTAAATGTTAAAAACTGTTGTGTATAAAAATTATTAATGGGTTGTAATATCATAAGAACATTATACCAATGTTAGTACATATCAACATTATGCTAAAACCTTAACCCAATAAGGGTTTGATGGCAATGGTGTCATTTAGTCCTGGAATTGTAGCAGCGTCTGTATATAATTGCCACCAAACTTCTCTGTAACTTAGTCGTCCTTTTATATTGCCCCCCTTCCAATCACATGTGATGTGTTCTATAATAGCAAATTTAAAATTGTGTAGGTCTCCTTCACTCTCAATGTGTCTGTATAATGCGTTATTGTGATCTTTTTTCCGAATACAATATATGTGGTCATATATTCTTTTTTTGAAGGCCCTCTCTGTCTTCCCAATGTAATATGCAGGGCACATTTCACATCTAGCAATATAGACCACATACGTAGTGTTACAGTTCCCCTTCTCACACCTAATTGTTGTCTTGTTAATGTTGTCCAGAGTGACTTTGGTGTGACTCATAATGTATCTACACTGATTGCAATTGCCACATTTACCAGTGAATTTGTCTATTACATTGCATGTGTTTTTTCCTTTTTTGCCATCAACATTCCAATCCTTGGTATTTAAGGTGTTCCCACTTTCAAGAATTCTTTTCAAATTGTATGACATTCTGTGCACAAACAATGGTTTGTCTCCTACTATTCGTGAAATTTCAGGATTAGTTGTAAAAATACTCCAATGTTTGTACAAAATTTCTTTCACCATACTGGCATAAGGTGTATATGGTAAAATGTATGCCATTTTGTATCTATCGTTTGGATTGTCTGCTGTCTCATTAGTAGCTTGCATTGTTGTTCCTAATATTGGACAATATTTAGTCTCCCTTTGAGATGTCACGTATTGTCTAACATCCTGTAACATGATTTTGCTGTATTTCCTATCTGTAAACATTCTAGTAATGTACTCAAACTCCAATATCGTGTCGTCTTGTCTGGATGTCATTCTGGCTGCTCTAATGAGTTGCCCCTTAAAAATATTTCTCAACATCTTTTTAGGGTGATTACTGTCATATTGTAAATAGTCGTTTGAGAATGTACTCTTCCTATGGTGAATGTTTACAGATAGGAAATACAGCAAAATCATGTTACAGGATGTTAGACAATACGTGACATCTCAAAGGGAGACTAAATATTGTCCAATATTAGGAACAACAATGCAAGCTACTAATGAGACAGCAGACAATCCAAAAGATAGATACAAAATGGCATACATTTTACCATATACACCTTATGCCAGTATGGTGAAAGAAATTTTGTACAAACATTGGAGTATTTTTACAACTAATCCTGAAATTTCACGAATAGTAGGAGACAAACCATTGTTTGTGCACAGAATGTCATACAATTTGAAAAGAATTCTTGAAAGTGGGAACACCTTAAATACCAAGGATTGGAATGTTGATGGCAAAAGAAAAAACACATGCAATGTAATAGACAAATTCACTGGTAAATGTGGCAATTGCAATCAGTGTAGATACATTATGAGTCACACCAAAGTCACTCTGGACAACATTAACAAGACAACAATTAGGTGTGAGAAGGGAACTGTAACACTACGTATGTGGTCTATATTGCTAGATGTGAAATGTGCCCTGCATATTACATTGGGAAGACAGAGAGGGCCTTCAAAAGAATATATGACCACATATATTGTATTCGGAAAAGATCGCAATAACGCATTATACAGACACATTGAGAGTGAAGGAGACCTACACAATTTTAAATTTGCTATTATAGAACACATCACATGTGATTGGAAGGGGGGCAATATAAAAGGACGACTAAGTTACAGAGAAGTTTGGTGGCAATTATATACAGACGCTGCTACAATTCCAGGACTAAATGACACCATTGCCATCAAACCCTTATTGGGTTAAGGTTTTAGCATAATGTTGATATGTACTAACATTGGTATAATGTTCTTATGATATTACAACCCATTAATAATTTTTATACACAACAGTTTTTAACATTTAATACTTTTCAAAAATTTTTTTAAAATACAACATGATTTAATCACATTTACAACATGTTGTAACACAATTTTAATCAGTAGTTTTAATTATATTTAAAATATTTTAACATATACAGTATATTTATATGGCAGTATACATTACTTGCACAGTCAACAACAGTTAATTATGAATTTAAAATATCTTGGGTCTTATACAGAGTTCTACAAACAGAGTCCAGATAGAGTCCAAACAGTTTTTAAACTATAGAGTACTGAATTGTTACATTTTTAATATTTTTAATATTTTTATTATTTATTTTGTTCTATTTTCTTCTTTTTTCTCATTTATTATATTAATTTATAATATTTATTTTAACATTAATCTTAATACCAATTCACTTTATCACATCAGTTTATTATAATTAGTTTCTATCATTATTAGGCAGACAGTGTACATATATTTTTAACTGTCAATATAAGTAGAATGCACTATAACAAGTTTTAAATGGAAGGGCAACTACAAAGCACCAGTTTTAGGCAACATAAAATATTTATTCATGTTTACATTTGTAGAATGATTTATTTTTTATGGAGGTATAGCTGTATGAATTTGTTATGTATTTTATTGAAAACAAATGAAAAGGACAATGGCACTTTAAATCTGAGTTTACTCAGTGAATTTGGCGCCAAAAAGTTTATTTATAATGGTGTATTAAAATGATTGATTGAGTTCTGAAGAAGCCTAAGATGTATTAGGTGAAAGCGCTTAACTCAATATTTTATGTACAATTTATATTCTATGTTTACTTCTTGCACTTTTGTGTTTAATTAAAGTTCTGGCAGTCGCACAATACTGTGTTTCCTCGTTTGTTGGGAGAGAAGATAGCACAGTATTGTAATTCTATAATAGCAATAACAGATTCACATGTAGGGAAGATCAGCTTTATATGTAACTATTAGTTAACTGGGTAAGTCCACTGGACACATAGTCTCATTTCAAGGGTAACACGGTGGCTCTGTCTGTGGCAGCTCCACAGAAAACAGTCTGTGGTGCCAGAAGGTCAGTACAGGAAGTGGACTGGGTCACCATGCTATAGTCTGTGAAGAAGTTCACCTGGTACTATACATTTGAAATGAAACCCATTTGTATGTTTTAATGTTTTATTTTTAGCCAAAAGTTGTTTTGTATATCAAATCATTTCTTAGCTGGTATAGCCCTTGTAATATCTCTATAAACGATCTTTTAATATTTAGAGAAGAAAGCCTGAGCAGCAGCAGGTAGCCTGATAAGAAACTGATAAGGAAGTAGTTTGTGAAATTTTATGAGGTGTCATGGTCTTCCTGTTAGGTGGTGTCCAGTAGGAGGGTGAACCAAGCATCCCTACTTCCAGTGCATCACCGGTAGTTAAACAAGCTTTAGCATATCTTTTCCTTACTTTAAGCAGTTGTTGGCAGAAAAAAAATGTCCTCTCTTTCGTAAGGGCAGATGTGCTGTCACTTCTAGGGCAGGTTTCTTGTTCTTCCAAGGATTTCAACTGATATTTCTACCTATGTCCCCATTTTCTGTCTGAGTTGTGAGTCATATATTAATTAAATCATCACTTTTTATTTTGTCTCATTTCAACAGAACACTTAGTTTTGAACTTCCTGTCTTTTATTACTGCACTAGATCTGCAATTTTAATCAATGCTGTAAATGTCACCTTCAGTTCTATATTTACTGGACTCAGCATGTGCTTCAGTGGTCAGTATGAAAATGACCCATTGAAATACTTGTTCTGCCTTTGTTAAGGAAAACAAATAGATAAATTAGAATATGAAGCTTTCACATTTCATTTTACAGTACCCTTTAGCAGTATCATTTTTGTAGGTGAGTTCTGCTCTGTTTTACTGCTTCATCTGCATACATGATGTACAATAGCATACCAAAAGCAAAATAACACAATAATTAATAGCAATTTTCTTTAATAGAGCCTTGAACATAAATTAAAAAGTGTTCTTTGCTTGATGACCCACTGCTTAAACTTAAATAAAGCACAATGAAATCTCAGAAGTACTGTAGCTAGGAACATAAAAGTTCTAATTACATGTAAATACATTTTAACTGAAGTACGTTTATATTCAAAATATTCATTATGAACTTCTGATAATAAACATCCTCCTAATTTCCCAGATTTCTATCCCGCAGCTACTTCTTTCCCTCAAATCATCTATCAACTAAGTTCTCAAGGCACTATCCATGGCCAAGAATACTGCTTCTATGGGATCGAATAATATACAGGGCTGCTGAATGGCCAGTCTGAAAGAAGCCCTATCAGGCCCCTTGCAGGGCTATTCAACATCTGCCTCCAAACAGGCTTTGTACTTGATCAAAGGAGGACAGCAACTATAATCCCTTTGCAGAATGGCAAGGCATCAATGGACCCAGGGAAAATTATAGATCCATACGTCTGACCAGCCTCTTTTGTAATTCTATGGAAAGGATCATTATGGAATTAATAAATAAGGACATAGGTAGTGTACACCCTCTTAACCCAAACCAGGTTGGATTTGTCAAGGGCAGATTTTGTCTACTTAACCTGTCTGACTTCTTTGAGAAGGATACTGATGCAACGGATGTGGGCAGATCAGTACACACTGCATATCTAGACCTTGCAAAGGAATTCAACACCATCCCACAAACAGGTATCATAGGTAAACTATCCCAGCTAAATGATAATCTCTATATAATTTATTAGATAGCAAACTGACTCACAAATAGAACTCAGAAAATTAATGTGAGCTGATCTACCTCCTCAAAACAATGTCACTAGCAGTGTACCCTGAGGTTCAGTCCTTTGGACACTCTTCTTTGACATTTACTTTTTGGAGGTTAACGTGATCAATAAGGATATACGGCTGACCAAGTATGCAAGTGAATGTAAACTGGGTGCTATCATAAACTCCCCAAAGTATACTGAGATTCTCTTAAAGTATTGTTCTGTTCCTAAGCCACTAGCTGTTGTGAAAACCATGGACTAAACCTAAATGTCATGAAATTTAAAATAGTACCTTTGACAAGTATGAAAACCCTTGTAAATTGTCATTCAAGCTACTGAGAAGCAATCTCTGCACAGGGCCTCAGTGAACCCTATCCTGTCAGACTTGCTGCATATTTGCAAGTTCAATGGAGGCATAATCACCCACTCAAGAGCTCTCAGTCTCTTCTGCAACATAAGTAGAATATGATGGAGGAACAGATATGTGTCACTGAGAATACCACTTCTTTGGAATTGTCTTCTTTTCCACATAGAGAAAAGTACTTCTCTTGCACAATTCAAATGTAATCTGGATGTATGCAAATTCACGCCTTCTTTGCCACCCATCTTCGTCATAGATAGGGGCAACACTGGAACTCTGCATGCCTCTGGGTTATTCATACTTAGAATATAAGGACTAAAACTTCACTGGAATGTATAGCTAGGCTTCCAAAGATCCTCATTGGTCAATATAGCCTGATAAGTACGTATGAACCTATGAAAAGGAGAAAGCAAGCTGATAAATTTAGAAACAGGATAGTTAACAAATGAGAAAAGGTTCCAGTGAGTTAAAATTACAAATGCAATAGCAGAAAGGATTCATCATTATCAGTGCAATAAATTAGTAACAGGAAAGGATATAAAAAGCCATTTTGTAGCCACAATACCAGTCATTACCAAACACAGATAAACAGACTGCATAAGAGGTTAGTAAAGGATTGGCATATAGCTTTAAAATTAAAAAGGACACAGGACATATGTGACAGGCAGCTTAGGGAAATAACAGGGAACTATTCTTTGCACTAAAATGGTTATGGATGATTGAACCCCCCCCCCCCCCCCCGAGAGATTGCAGAGTCAAACACTTTGAATTTCAGAATGCATGGTATAGAGATAAGATTATTCTTATGAAAAAAGCTGTTGGGTAAGTAGTGTCTTATCCAGTAAATAGGTAAATAGACTAAGCAGGGTAGTTATTCCTTATCTGCTGTCAATTTGTGTTTCCTTTTTTTAAATGGAGTAAATGGTGACTATACTGCAATAAATGAAAGAGATTTACCAGACATGCTTGCAGTCTAGGTTTGCACTCAAGATTAGCAGTGAAGGGTACAAGATTTCAAGACACTCTGCTGTGTTTCAGTGCTTAGTACTGCTACCCCTCAGAGTTTGAGTTTCTAATTAATTTCTGGATTGGGCCACCTTGTGTATAAAGGCTTCATGTAGTCTGTGTACCTGCATGTTTTTTCTGCCAGGTGATCCAGTTTCCTTCTACATTCACTGTATATAAAGGTATTCTATTCTACACTGCACACTGGTATGCATGTCACGTGAATAAGCAAATATGAGTGTCTCACATATGAATGAGCATGTGTATGCCTGTCATATATGAACATTGGCCATGGCACTAGGAACTTCTACCCTTTTTGGTAAGTGTCATGGGATCTTTTACATCTACTTCACCTATTACCAACTCAAGTAGTAGGACCTCAGTATAGTGTCTCATCGAAAGGTTTAGCCAAATTCTCTAAAATGAAACAAAGATACCAGGAAGGAACTGGATATTTAATGAGACGTCAATGAAGAAAAGTGCCTATGAGAAATGTTTTACAATCTTTCAAGGATAACAATGACAAAGGATTAGCATCCTGGTAAAACTTGAACAGTTGAATTTAACTGAGGAATAGCTAAGGTTTGAATAACAAATCTGAGATAAACAGTCCAGAATACTGCGTATTAGCGCTGTGAAAAGGTCTAAGGCTGCTACAGTAGCCCACAAGGAAAAAAAGTAAGTCTATTTATTTGTATAAGTTTTCTTCATTTTAGGTGTCTGGGGATATGTAAGGATTTGGACCACCCTTTCCAAGTAAGCAGCATCCCTGGCAATCAGTGAAAGTGTAGAAACCATGTGTCCATCATGGGGAGTGAATGAGTGAGATAGGAGATTCCAGGTTGACCTCAGATGGAGAGGCCTTTCAGGAAGATGAGGCCATTGTAGCAGGACAAAACAGAGTTATCAAATGACTATGGCTTTGTACACCTTGTCCATTATCAGAAATTTGGAAATAAGGGGAAATTAGAGAAAAGTCTAGAGGAAACCCAGCAGACACTTCAGGATAAGGGCATCTCTGGAACATCTTCCTCGGAGAAGAATAAGGGAAAAGAAATTGATGTGTTCAGTATAGGTTGGAGGTGTTAAACATCACAACAAGGCTTTCTATAGAGACAGCACAAGCTCTGTTCTACTGAAAGACTGAACAAACTGTATGATATCATCAGGAAACAACTGATCTGGATTGGAAAGGAAATGACTTCCACTAGAATAGTGCTAGTAGCAAGAAGGCAACTGATATCACAAAACCATTCCTAAACTCTCATAGCCTCCTGACAAAGGGGATAGAAATAGGCTTCCATTTTTTGTTAAGATACATAACAACCATATTGTCAGTGTAGATGGAAAATACACCTTAGACAAGGGAGTCTTGAAATACCAGTAAGTCAGAAAGACTGGACTCATTTCCAGTAGATTTATGTGCAAAAAGGCTTCTGTCATTGATCATGTATTTTGGACTCCCTAATTCTGATATTGCTCCCACCTCCCAACCTAGAACATAAACATTCACAAAATGAGGGCTTGGAAGGGTTGGGCTTGTGAACATGCCATTTAAAATTATCTTTGCACTTTCATGAAGTTCTGAATCCATCTGGCCTACTAAATGGTTCCATTAATCTCTGTGGATCCACTGCAGTACCCTTGTGTGATACAGCAGACAGAACCATATAAACTGACGGTGCCTGTAGAGACAGAGAGAGAGCTGCTTAAGTGGTTTGACTGTGAATGATCTGAGATACCACTGACTGTAGAGAAAATATCCTGTCTGAAGTGAGATATGCTCAACAAACCAGTGTGTCTAGTTTGTACCAAGTGAATGTGAGAGACTGCAGGTCTTGGCTAGGATTCCATGGTGTCCACTAATTATCCCCAAAGACTGGAAAAGTGACAGAAGATAATCCCTATAGTCTAACAGAATGTTCATATTTTGTTCCACTAGGAGCAAATCATCTAAGTATGGAAAGTTTCACTTCCACCACAAGTATGCATTTGGTGAAAACCCTGGGGGCTATGGTTTGGCCAAACATCAGTGCCTAAATCTGAAAGTGACTGGATAATGTACAGAAGCAAAATAACATTCCTTGTCTCCTATGCTACTTTCATATGAACTGATGTCTTGGACATCCAAAGAGCACATCCAATCTCTTTAGGATAAGAATGAAACAGTCATATAGGGACACACTGATTTAGACTGCTTAAATATAGAATATCCTGAGGTCCTTTGTTTTTCTTTGATACTAAACAAATACTTGAGTAACGTCTAGCCCTTGCAAGTGTGTTGAGATCTCTTGGAGTACTCTTTTTCAGAAGAGGCTGAGAGCCTCTTTATTTTTGATGCAGCCTTCTGAAAGGGCAGATTTTCTGCAAGTGGCATTAACTGTGGTTTGGGAAGAAATAAGAAGGCAATGGTGTAGCCTCTGGTGATGATAGTTCTTCACCCACTTGTTTTGTCTGATGGCAATCATACTGACAAATGGAGGGGCATATAACTCAAAAATGGCTTTAGATGATAACAGCTGATCAAGATCTCAGTGAGCCACCTGTAGGCTTCCTGATGGAGGACCAACAAATCCCAGATCATTTTGCCACTTCTAGCCATTGTTAGGTTGTTAGCAATAGAGCTGTAGCTAGGTTGTCCAGTGCCCTGAGTAGTTCCATAGATTAGCATCCCCTCAAACTAAAATTGAGAACCAGTAAAAAAAGTCCATCCTAGATATGAGTACTAAAATCCCAGCCATGTAAAACAAAGCTCATCCCTGTCCATATTTAAGGCCATAATGGATCTGTAGATGGTCATTAGGAAGTTTACCCCAGCACTGTCCCCTATAGTGCTAATGGACAGAGTCAGCTCCTAAATGACTTATCCCACATATGGGTCCCCTCAAATTACCTATAATGTGATTCTAGTTATTTTCACTAGGGTGTAATATGTAATTATTGACCAATGGATGGATAAGGACAATCTAACACCAAATAGGATAGGTTAATTCAAAAAACAAAAGTTAAATTGGCTGTGCTTACAATGACCTACAAGGTCAGATAGCTTAGGAACCTATAATAAAAAACAGCTGAGGACCAAAAAAAAAAATAATAATATATATATATATACCTTGCCTATATAACACATATACTACATTTATCTGATGAGTAGATGGACAGTCTTTGAGAAATATTAACTTTATTTAAGGCAGCACAGCTACTACAATGACAGAATCTACTTCAGGGATATGTGCCAAGCATGTCCAGTCCTTAGCTGGCCAAGGAATCTCTTCTGATCTCTTCATGAGTGGGGTTACGACATCAGAGTTCTTCCATGCTGATTGTACTGTCAGCTGAACCATCTTGTCAGGTCAGGAGGACCATTAAAAGGTGAACTAGAAAGTCTGAAGACCTAGTGCAAGATGGCAATGTATAGGGTTTCTGGGGTCTATTTCACCTTAACTTTAGCCATCTAGAGGATCTCCTCAGACTTGGGTTTGTCTGACAGGGATAGGGGAAAATTGGAATCCTCTTCCTTGTAAGTGTCCAGTGTGGGAGACTCTACTTGTGAGATAAGATGCTTTCTTTTCAGCCAAGGCTTTCTACCATGTCTCAGAGGAGCAAGCTGTAAGGAGGATGAGAGCTCAGTTGTTCTGGACAAAAGGAAGTAGACGACCTAGTTTTTATGGAAGAACCTTAACATTCTGAGAAGGCATCCATGTCTCCCCATCACCTAGAGAGTAGATGGCAACAATCTAGGCATAGTAGTACCTGTGACAGTGTTCATAATAAAGGTACATACCATGGGAGGCTTATGCAGGTAAGCCTGTACTACATGAACCATACCCAAAATCAGGATGTGAAAACTAGCATCTGAGGTTGACCTTGAGAGGTGGAGAATGAACAAGGTCTCAGACTCAGGGGATGATGCTGCAGGTGACTTTGAGGTTGATGTCAATGGCACCAACTTCACTGGTTAAAGGGTCAACCTCACTGAAGGGATGACTGGCATAGTAAAAAAATGTTTCTCTTTTTTACTTTTAAACTTTAGCAAACTGTTTGCTACAATGTATATACATACACAGAGCACTACCACTTTCAAGTTTAACCACAAATGCAATACAGCTTTTAAAGCCTGTATGGCATTAGAAGTCAGGATCCACTGATCGTGCCTCCCAGCACTTTGCACCTGGGGCAGTTGTCCCTCTTATCCCACCCTAGATACACTACTGGGAAAGCTTGTCATCACTACTAATACTGCAAAGGATGTATACTTGAGGGGAAAAAGTAAGTTTATTTTTCTCAGTTACAAGTTTTCCTAAGGTAGATAGCAAATGCTGGAGGAGTGATGGAGAAGGCAGAGGTAACTGGGAGCATGGTTTTGGGAGTACAACAAGATGTCAAATTTTAAAAATCCCTTACTAAGTATTCAGTCAGAAATGTTGGCAGGGCAAATAAATGGTCGTAACTAACTAAATGCACCTTTTGAGCTGGGATACAATGTTGAATTGCCTATGTATAATATAGTCTTACTATGTTTATTGCTGTTATCTGCAAGTAAAAAAGCACTAGTGGTGGTGTAGGGTTCACATTCCATAGTTGGATAGCTTAGATCACCTAGGAAATGGTACTGGATTTAATACCGATTGATTATACATACTTCCTTTAGAAATGTGCTGTGGCTTTCTTGGGTCACAGAGGGAGTTTTAGAACTAGATAATATTTGGTATGAGATTTTCTTTTGGTTATTTGAAGATGAAGAAGCTCTAATGCATCATGCTGCTTTTCCAGTCCTGATGCCAGTTTCTCCTAGATTAAGACAAGGACAAGTCCACCTTTTTTCCCCTCATGCACAGTAGCTGGTCTAAATGTGTGGAAGATGCTATAGACCTGCAGAGACAGATTGCTCTCCAGCAGTTTAAACTGTGTCTGAGTCATCACACACATGTCTACTTTTTCCAGGGTGAGACGGGTTTGTAGGGAATGCAGTCATTGATCAGTGACACTTTCATATTTTCCTTTGCTTGCTTAGTTTTGTCGGTAGGTCCTTCAGTATTTCTACAGTAAAATCCAAAACTTAAAAAGGTCACTCAGATAAACCATTCAATAAAAACTGCAAGAAAGATTCACTCAAGCTAGAATATTCACTGTGTAATATTTTGCAGTCAAGGGGCTTCATAAGACCAAACCTCTTAAATTAACCTTTATGCCAAAATCCAGAAAGAGCTAAAGATGCTCAAAGTATTCATAATGGGAAAATTATTGGCAGCCTCAGCCAGTGGACCAGTCTACTGCATTTGTAAACTGAACGCGTAAGACTGCCCTTGTTTGTGACATATATCATGTATGCAAGAACTCGGTGGTCTTATAAATCTACTTCATCACTGTTTGTAGATTAACCACAACATACTCCCTGAAATTAAATATTTGGTAAGAGACCACTCTGCCTGAATAACAGCTGGATTAAACCCATTCAAATACCTAGACTTTTACATTGCCTTTTATGTGTCAGACAGATTTTGTCTGCACCCATCCACTGTTTTCTCTAATTCGTCTGTGATCATGAAGAAAATGCTGTTGGATGCATTTTATTTGTTCCTTTTTTGTAATAAAATTGCTAAAAAACAGTAACCAGTCAACAGTAGAACAAATGTTTTCCCTTTATTCAGGTTTCATAATAGCACTAATGCTATTCTAGGCCAGTAATGTGACATAGAGGGATAAAGCCATAATTATAGTCCAGGTTGATCTGGGTTTGATTACTGGGATGGGCATCTGAACCACTCACAGGGAGGAATGGATGCACCTATCCGGCATTCTCTGTGGGGAGGTATGCTGCATACAGGGGAGTAGCCATCAGATGTAACAGGCAAACACAGGGGAGCAGGGAATCCCCCACTGGAAGCAGTTAATGTCAGTTACATAGTGCTTATTAAACCTGTTTATAACTTTTTTTTGGCTAAGCCACCTTGTCATACACCCCCAACTCCCCCCAAATCTACATCGTATACTTTAATCTTTTCCTTCTTTTTTTCCTTTTGAACTCACAAACGCTATCAAATATTAATGTTAAACTTGATACTGGAGATCTGCTGTTTCATTAGAGAGAAAATACCATTATTTGTGTTTTCATATGAGTTCTTCAGACAAATAATACCCTTACAAAAAAAAACATGCTGTTATCTTTTATTTTTCTTTTACCTGTTTTGCACCAGGGCTAAATCTCTTCCTAATTATTCTGTTAGGTGCATCCTGTATAATAACATCTGCTTATTGTTGTTTTAGCTTTATAAAATAATTCTCATGTTGATGTCATTTTTGTTCAAACTTTTGTTTTTAATGTATTGCGATCCTACTATTTGTGTTTTTATGTCTTTCTTCTAACTCTAGCTCTGTAATACATTTACTAATCTATTTTTTCTACTTGTAAATGCATGATGTTATCACACTGTAAATAGACTAGAATCCAATTGTTCTGCTTTTCTAATGGGTCAGTCTTTTTTAATTCTTATGCTTTCAACATCATGCAGACAACAATATAACTGCTGATACATTTGTCAAGTACTGCATAGCCTGCCCTTTTTATTCTTCACTTTCGATTTCTAACAGAACATTAAAAAAAGTTAAATCTCTAACCTTCTAACTCTTCCTTTTTACAGTCCCCAGTCTTCAAATATTTTTTAAGAAAAAAAAAAACATTATTTTTTTAACTATTTTATAATTGAACATTGTGCTTGGAGCTAAAATTACTAACATAACAGATTGCTTTTTCAGATGATACGTTATACAGGTAATACTGAAATATTCTAGAGTACAGTAAATTTTGATTGTACGTTTTCTGTTCAAGTCTTTAAGAGAAAGATACTCAGAAGTCACAAAAAACACATTTTCAAATAATAAGGAAAATAAATTATTTTTCTTGTCACCCCACTTCCTGTTTACCTAGTTTGTTCCCACAACAATGAAACAGGAAAACTTCCTTCAGATTTTCAGAATCAAGGGACAAGTCTTTGCATAGCTTAAGGGGAATCCCTGCACTTTAGGGGATGCATCTCTGTACAGCTTAAGGGTCAGTCAGATCCCATAAAGCTGGAAAATACATTTTCTCATTAGGGAATGGAAATGCTCTACTTAAATTAATTCTGTTTTTTTAAACAACATAAATCATAATTACACCTAATTATAGTAAACATAAGTTAAATCTGACATAAATTGAGTTGCCTGACTTACTTCATTTATTGCACTGACTTATATTGCTCTGAAGCCCAACACAACAGGCTTGTAGAATTGATACAACTCTGCCATTATGCTAGGTGCCTTCTGGGTTCTTCGTACCTCTCTTGAGGTCTTGTCTCCATTTAGACTGATGTCCTGTTGGATTTCTCAGTGACTCATGTAATAAAATATGAAGTCAGAGAACCATTTCTGAGTGACTCGTGTAATAAAATATGAAGTCAGAGATCCATTTCTGAGTGACTCGTAATAAAATATGAAGTCAGAGATCCATTTCTGAGTGACTCATAATAAAATATGAAGTCAGAGATCCATTTGTTTAGGACTGACAGAAAATGAGTTGAGTGATGATGGAGACGTCTGACTTCATTAATGACACATACCAATATCTCCTAGGAGAAACAGAATTCTCACATTATTGTTATAATAATCTAACATCATCTAGACTTTAGCAAAAATAGCATTTGTTCTGCATCTTTACATAACAGCCTCTCTTTATAGAAACAATTGTTTTACACCCTAGTCACTCTTACCTTTCCACTTAATTGTCCCCTTCTGTAACATTATATCTAAATTTGCAAAATTTTGTACAATGTTGCCATTGCTAACTTACCCATGTTATAATGTTATTTTCTCCTGCATATTATTTCTTGTGATGAATTAAACAGTGTAAGCTTTGTTGCACTTTACTGGTGTGGAGATTTTCTCCTTGGGTCTCTTCTAAAAAGGGAATCCCTGTGAATGAATGAAAGCAGACAAATAAATGAATGTGGTGGTATTGCATCCAGCAAGCTGATTCTATTTCAGCCTGTAGCAACATTTTATTTTGTATATTGAAGCTTATGAAAAAATGGTGCTGATGTTCCCTAATGTTGTGGCACTTCCTGCAGTGTAATGAAACTTAAAGGAAAAAGGTTCTCTCATCTCTCCTTCAGTGATTCTCTCATCTCTCCTTCAGTGACAGTACATGTCTGTATTGATAATTTACTTATTAATGTGCTGGCATTCCTGGCAGTGGTGACACTTTTTCCCATGTAGTGATGACTTGCATGCAGTATGGTTGCAGTATTCTTTGCTGTGATTGAATTTTATACTGTATAGGAATATCAGTGGTCCTGGCATTCAATTCTGTAGTGACACTTTATGCCATGTACTTATACCTCATCCATTAATGCACTGATGTTCTTTCATGTGTTGATACCTTGTGCCACTTAGTTACCTAGAAGAGTGCTGCCATTCCATCCTTTAGTAAAACATTATACTTTGTACCGGTATTTCATCTGGTGAGATACCTGCACCTCTCTTTCTGCTTTACAGATGTTAAGTTGCCTGAATTGAAAATACATAAAAATGGAAACAGCATTACCCTCAAGACCATGTCTGCTTGAAAAACCTGATAAAAGCCTTGCTATTACAACCCACCACCAATCTGCTGGCAGTAGTGAGCCACAGCCAGACCAAACTGTAGGTCAGCTGACAATTGTACACAACCATGTCTCATCAGATATTCAAGAAAATATGTCTGTTTTAAGCAAGTACATGCAGACTGGCATATCTTCCTAAGAAGTGATTTTATAACCATCTCACTCTCCCAGATTTGGACCATGAATGACCTACTGTTTATGTGGAGCCTGGTAATTAACTGTCCTCAGCACCATGAGATCACACTTTTAGGTAATTATTTTGTTCATGGCAACATGAAATTACCTTTTTAGGTAATAATTTAACAAAATAGCACTGCTATCTATGTGCAGCAATTCCTCCATAGTTGTTCATCTACCAACTTTACCAGTAATCTGCATGCCATGTTGTATATTAGGTGGCGCAGTAGTGCAGCAGTTAACATTGCCACCTCATAGCAAGAGGTTCTCTTGTTCAATTCTTGGCTGGGGTGCCCTCTGTGCAGAGTCTGCATATCCTCCCTGCGTTCACTTGGGTTTTGTGTGGGCTTCCTTTGGGTACTCCGGCTTCCTTCCACATTCCAAAGACATGCATTTGTAGTGTATCTCCCCAGGCCTGTGCTGAAAATAGGCTCTGGCCTACTCGGACTTTCCCAGACAATAAATGTTAAACAGATAAATAAATAGTGATGTCTGTTTCTTTTATTTCAGTCATGAAGAAACTACTTGCCTACTTTATGCCAAAAAATGCTGTCTGAAAAAAAAAGCAAGTGAAGAATAACTTAGAGGTGAAACAGTTCAAAATTTAACTACAGGATTATTTGCATATGTATGAGAGAATGGGAAATTACATGACACATTTACATTGGTAGTAGATTTACAGGCAAATGAGTTGTCATTAGCAATACCTTTTTGTGCGGTCTGACATAATATGATTACATAATATCCTGTGAGAAACTGTAGTCAAAGCAAGGATTCCCCATCTTAATGTATACACACACACACACACACACACACACACACACACACACACACACACACACAAACCTGCTACTTAGTATTCAGGTGTGTTTGAGCTCAAGTGGTTGTGTTTATGATACATTGTTTAAAAAATGTAGGTTGAGTCTACTGACTTCTGAAGTGTTGTTTTCTAGATTATGCCGTCATTTACCCTGAGGATATCACTAATGTACTAAACAGTCTGGTCGATGAAGGGAGCACCTTTTATGCAGGTATTCATGCAAGAGATCATCAACACTAGTGCCTCCTCAGGAACTAGGATTAATATAGGAAAAGAACCCAGAAAAGGAAGAGCTTCTTATTAGAAGAAGCAGAATATACAAGGAATGAGTATGTCTGTGACACTAGCTTTAGCACACGCACTACACAGCATCACAGCATTAGATATGGAGATAAACTACAGGCAAGATTGGCAAGTTTAGAAATCAGGTACAGATTATGTTACCTAAAGTGATCCTCACCATCAGATTTTGCAATCACTAAGGGAAAGTATGTATACCAAAGCCTATCTTCAAGACCCTGGTGTGCAGCATGTAAAAATCCATGCTTGTGATATATATGTGTGTGAAAGTACATAAATAAATCATAGATTTAGGTGAAGTCACATGCATGTATACATGTGTTTGTATCTGTGTGCATATACGTATATGTACAGAGAGAGAGAGGGAGAGATGTGGTGTGTATGTATGCGTGTGTGTGTAAAGATATTTAATTAACTGATATTGACAAAAAAACTGTTAATTTAAACACATTTCAATACACTCCAGTTTAGATTTAAAATATCCATCTTATTAATGTTCAGGAGCCATGAATTGCAGTGTTTAGCATTTCTAATTAATGTCAGAAAAGAAATAGTTTTTGTTACTCTCCTACTTCAAAATTTAAGTTGTGTCTCTGTGTGCTCATTGCTGCATGCACTCTGATTTAAACAAACATTTGCAAGCCTGATGTAACGATTTTAGAATAAAAGATAATAAGCTTAAGTTTTGTTTGGCTTTTCTAATCAGCAGAGCTCTCTGTGAGCAATTATTTAAGTGTGTATGCAGATATGAATGCATGAATGAATGCATCTATTGTTTGTTTATTTTAATTGATAGAATAGTGATTTTATCAGGACTGGAATAAATATTTAGTTAAAATACATTTTTCAATGCTTTACAGGAAATCTTTCTTAGCAATGTAAAACTTTTGTTCATTGTATGGCAGCGCATTAGTGAATGATGGAACTTATACATTTTGCAAACAGTACATTATTATGTATGAGGATCTCATTAGGAATGATAGGTCAAATGAAACAAATTGAATATAAAACAAGAATATTTATTTATTTATTATTTATTTTTATAATAATTTATTATTTATTTATTTATTTAACATTTGTTTAGCAGGAAAGTCCGACTGGGTCAGGAACCCATTTTCAGCAGAGGCCCAGGGAGAAAAGCTTCAAATGATACACGAAAGTTAAGACAATTTTATGAACAAGTTAAAAAGCAAGTATTAAAGCACACATTAATAATAATGAAGTAGATGCAATAATAAATAAAAAATAAGTACAGAGAGGTAGATAAAATAATAAAACATGTACTAAATTAAAGTAAAGTGGTAGACTGCAAACTCTTTTTTTATATATATACATCAGGTAGGATATGTCTTATATGTCTGACTTAATTGGCCACCATGACATAAAAGCCCATCTGGTCAGCAACATTTAAAGAGAAGGCAAGTTTTATTTAGTGTGCTGATAGCTATGCTCAATTCATTCCCCTGCACCTACACCACTTTTTAATATAAGACATCCCAAGCTCAACACACCTCAAAGTCAGCTGTATACCTATACCAGTAAAGGTTTGTTTGGTCAGTTAATGTATGGGTTTTGTGGGTTTGTCTATCTGCCTTCCTGACTACCTTTTGTTACACATTACCAAATAGTGATCATTTTATAGATTAAACCCTCACCTGATTCAAATGCCCAAAACAAATTGTTTCAAGTATTGATGACATAAAATGAATCAGCCAACTTTAGTCTAAGGTGTACACTACTAGTAAGTGCATTTCTGAGCATCCTTGTCTTTGACTATAATTTATTGCTAGCAGTTACCTTCAAATGCAATTGACCCCTTGGATTCTGATTAGACAAGCTGTTACTCCTAACAGTGCCCCTCTAGGCATCATCATCATCATCCCCGACATGAGAGTTGATGTCTCCCATTAGAAATTCTGAGTCAGTAGGTAGTACCCCATTATCCACCACACCCACCTTCTCTATGAAGGCTGAAAATTCTAAATAGCTCAACTGTTCAATGTAACTGTGCAAGGAGCTAATCAGACATTCAGATTAGAAATAGCTTTTAAGAATTGTGGCTCATAAACTCAGTGGAAAACTGGATAGCTGCATGCAGAAAAATTTTACTTCCTCACTTAATTACCTGTGCCTGTTGCTCATCAGCTAGTTCATCTTTAGATGCCAGTTTGCTTATTTATTTATTTATTTATTTATTAATTGAAGTTGGCTATTTGCAGTCTTTGACTACTCTCTCTTATTATAATTGTGTCTACTTGGGTCCGCTTTGTAAATTCAAAATACTGAAATCTCGAATTTCAGTATTTCGAACTTACAAAGCCGCATATTCACATTTCCGAAACTGGCAGAAGCGCGAAATTCAAAATACCAAAGCACGAATATTTTGAATGTCTGCTTCTGGTGGTACGGTATGTGGATGTTTGGCTTTAATTTTGATAGGTTTGTGTGTGTAAGTATGTTGGTTAGGGGTTCAGTGTGTGTAAGTGTGTGTTGTGACTGTTATGTGTGTGTTTGAGGGACTGCAAGATGTGTGTGTGTGTGTGTGTGTGTGTGTGTGTGTGTGTGTGTGTGTGTGTGTGTGTGTGTGTGTGTGTGTGTGTGAGTTTAGTTTGTGTTTCTGTTTGTGCGATCTCGGAGTTAGAATATATACGTAGGGGGTGTGAGGAGTGCAGGGGAGCTTGCCCCTTGCTTATATGTAGTTTAGATGAGTTTGTTTGATTGTGGGGGGGGGGGGTTGTGTATGTTTATGTTTGTACTGTATGTGTAGCGTAATTACAGGATTTTGAATTTTGCAGTTGTGTGTTTACGAATTTGTGAATTGTGGTTGGGTTTTTGGCTTTGTGGTTTCAAAATACTGAAATTCAAGATTTCAGTATTTTGAAATTACAAAGTGGACCCATATATATATATATATATATATATATATATATATATATATATATATATTCTTTCCGTAAATTCTGGGCTTCTTGCATAATATTAACAATGCATAATTTCTTTTTATCCCCAGTAGTCGACTCTATGATCTTTATGACTCTTTTTTTGCCTGGCAATTTTTGTATTTTTTGTGGACTAATACTGCCTTCTACAACAGGATGGCCATCTGCCCTCAGAGCTGGTAACCAAATTGTAGAAATGTTTCTGTGTCTTGAGGATTCTACACTGTCAATGTTTCCAGTCCTAGCACCAGTACACCTACCAGCATTGGGCACTTTTTATCTTGGGACAGTATAGCCGCGGTGGTGCAGTGGTAGTATTGTTGCCTCACAGCAAGAGGTTCTCCCATTCGATTATTGGCTGAAGTGCCTTCTGTGTGGAGTCTGCATGTCCTCATCACAGTCGAGTGGCATTCAAAAGACATGCGTAGAATGGGCATGCCTTCATTGAAAGTTGGTGTGTCGAGCTGGCACATCGGCACCCGTAAAAAAAATCTACTGCAAATCCCGGAGTTCCACTGTGGCAACCCCTAACCGGGAAAAGCCGAAACAACAACAACAACTTGTTCACCCAGTTGTCTTTTTTATTTTTTTAACCTACTTCTTTCCATGATATATGCAATATAAAATGCAATCTATATATCAGTGCTGTCTTGGTGAGATTTTGTAAAAACAGGGACCACCTCCTGAAGGTACCCAAATAGACTTGAGAATTAATTAAATTGCAACAATACTACCATCCTTTGCTTGCTTATTTTATAATCTCTCAATTCTGACCCTTATGTGCTTCTCTGTTTAATTTCTCCAAGTCATTTGGATTTGTAATAACATGATGGGAATGGACCCCATTCCTAGGTCAAAGTATGATTAAAGCTCACAAATTTAGAATTGTTTCAGTCTTTGATGTTAGCTACAAGTGCTCTTCACACTACCACTACTCTTACAATGCTGACAATAACAGTAGTTGAAGCAATGTAGTAGCAGTCATTATAGCATCAGTATTTACAATATACAGTAGTAGTAATAGGCATGTTAACACTGTAAGTATTGTGGCATCAACAGAAAGAGCAGGGATGGTAGCAGTACAGTGAAATCAACAGAAGTAAATGACATGGTATAGCCATAGCACATTATTGTTTTAGCACAAGAACTTAGCACAAGCAGAGGTAGTTAGAATAATATCAGACATAATTTAGACATTTGATTCAAAAACATACAGAACAGAGCACAGACAGACCCAGTTCAAGGTAATCTGGACAGGTGCCTAGGGCCTAGTGCTAGCTATGGGGTGCCATAAACATGAAAAAATTGTCCTACCCAGATCTGTAAACACCTGATTACCTGGGTATACTAGGCTGCTCTGTTTTGACGTGACAGAAATAATTTCTTCTTCATTCACTCAACTTCAGAGGCAGTGAGAGAAAGAGAGAGATTTCCTGGAGCTTTTCACAGTCAAAAAGGGCAAGTAGTGGGCAAGCCTGCCCTAGTGCAGTCTTTTCAGTGCCGAAGACATTGCCATGTGGAAGGTAATCTTCAGTCAGGTGATAAATAGTGCTACAATAACTTCCAATTGAAAACACATATGCTGGTGTAATTTTTGACAGAATTGTTTATTAAGGTACAGGTTTAGTTACTTATTATTATTGAAACATTTGTTAAAAATATAAGAAAGGACAGGAATATTTTGGGCACTGTGTAGACTTCATTTGTGAATAGGTATTTCATCTTTTTTAATTTGGAGAAGTTAAACAAAAATGCAAGCATTATTTTTGGAAATGTTCCATGTCTTAGTGTTTTCCAGTTTAGGGGTGTAGCATAGTATGGGGGTGGGGGACAGAAAACTTTCTGTTCATCTAAGTTACTGGCTTGAAGAAAAGGGCTTTGCAGGAACTACAAAAGAAATCAAGAGTAAAGACAGCATCTCCAAACTGTCATTGAGATCCGTATCCTTCGGCTTCATAGATTTGTTTTCCATAATGTTGGCTATTTTGAAACAATGTAGAAATCACAATCTTTTTAAAGCAGATAATAAGATGCTCATGCCACTTATCAAATGCTCATGCGTGACCCAGGCTGAGCTCTTGCAGAAAGAATACTTCACTTGCTTGAATAAGAGACACACAAGGATTCTTGCATACACCAAACGAAAACAGTCCTTGAACCAAATAAGGAATCAGATGCAAAAACCAGAGAATACAAGAAAAAGAAAAATAATCTGGTTCCACACAGCAGTGAAAATCAATATGTCCTTTATTGTAGTAGGTAAGCGCTTTCTCGGAATAACATCCGCTTCCTCAGGCCAACAAAGATAGAATAGCAGTTACATTTTTAAACACTAAAACATCCAATCAAAAATCAGATAAAATGTGCATCATACCTAAAGCCATGTGAGAAAATACATCTGTAGAATATACAGATTGTTAAAAAAATGAATAAAACAGACTAAATGAACAATATGTACTTAAAACTGGTAACAAATACAATAGTAAAAAATAATCAAACATGGACTATTGAAACATATATGATAAAATATTAAAAGAGAGATCAATGCTTTAATGGCCGTGCTTTAAGGAAGGGTTTCAGGGAAACTCTGTTGTTTAAACCAGGATGTTTATCAGCTTGAAAGCGCAAAATCCATTTCTGTTCACTAGATTCTGTTCTATTATTTATGTCACCTCCTCTCTTGGTACTATGTAGAATCTCTAGTACCATAAAGCTAAATGTATGTTCTTTACCCTCTTTAGCTACATGTAGTGATATTGACCTTTGCGAAAAACAACTTAGAGAGAAGTCTCTAGATAAGCAAACTAATAATTTTAGTAATTTATCAGCTGCAGAGTTACAAGCTCTAGTTGAATTGAAAGAACTAAATAGTATAGAAATACATCCAGCTGATAAAGGAGGTGGTATTGTTGTTATCGACAAGGACAGATATATAGAATCTATGTTAAGTCATCTCAGTGACGTTGATACGTATGCCATTTTACCTATGCATATACTCAGCAGTGTCATAGAAAAAGTAC
Organism: Protopterus annectens; assembly: GCF_019279795.1. NCBI lineage: Eukaryota > Metazoa > Chordata > Ceratodontiformes > Protopteridae > Protopterus > Protopterus annectens. The sequence goes on along the minus strand of NC_056749.1, from coordinate 605,594,771 downwards.
AGTTTTTGATCTTTAGGTTCATAGGTTCATAGGTTCATACTAGGCTATCTGCCCTAGGGCATTTATAAGTCTAGCCAGAATGTGTTTGGCTTTCGCCACCCATTTTAAATTAATTTTGCTATGCCCTTTTTCGAGGTTAGTATACTGTGCCTCTGTCTAAACGTGACACAGACATGATACCCGGGTTAAACCTATGATCTCCCATCCACTCATCAAGATTCCTCTTGAAGAGAGTCAATGAGGGACTCTGCCTAACCTGGACTGGGATTTTATTCCAGAGTGAAGGGAGCCTCTGGGTTATGAATCTGTCCCTCCAGCATGTCCTATTTATTTCAGTGCTGAGGTTCAAGTCTCTCGAGCGTGCTCGATGGGATTTGGATTTTCTGAGGTGCAGCATGTCCATTAATTCCGGGTTGGACATGGCTTTATACATCAGGCACAGACTGCCCCTGAACAGGCGGTATGCCACTGAGTAGAGCTGGAGTTTCTTTAACCGGGCAGCATATGGCATCTGTTTGAGCCCTTTGATCCCCTTGGTGAGGTACTTTTGGGGTCTTTCCAGTTGCTGCAGGTGTCTGGTAAGGTACATCCCAAAAGGGGCATTGTACTCAATTATGGGCCTGATGGGGGACAAGTAAAGAGGCACGATGACCTCCCCTGATCTAGATGTGAATCCCTTCATAATTAGGTGGGCTATATAAAATGTTTTTCTAACCACTTTGGCCACGTGGTTGTCAAATGAGAGACTGCTATCAACTTGGGTCCCCAGGTCCCTAATTACTTCTTCTGTACTTAATGGATTACCACCTATGTGGTAATTTGTGGGCACTGTTTTTGCCAAAGGGGATGACTATACACTTTTTGGCGTTTAGCTTGAGGCCATGGCTCTGGCACCAGTTGTCTATTTCTATGAGGCCATTTTGGAGGATGCTTGTGTCAGCTGGAGAGTCTATTATGGCACCCAGTTTGCAGTCATCTGCGAACTTGGTCAGCCACAGTCCTTCCGTGTTGGCCTGTACCTCCGAGAAATATATACCGAACAAGAGAGGTCCCAGGACTGAGTCTTGTGGGATGCCACTTGTAACTGGTTTGGAGTCTGACATGGCTCCAGCAATTCTAACCATGTGGGGTCTGTCCTTGAGCCAGTTTGCAACCCATCTAGTGACATAGCGGTTTATATTTAAGCTGGTGAGCTTATCTATAATGCCCAAGTGGGGTATTGTATCGAAGGCTTTTGCGAGGTCCAGGTAGGCTGTGTGGGCCACCTTCCCCTCATCAATAGCCTTGGTGACTGTTTCAAAGAAATCAACCAGGTTTAAGAGGCAGGATCTGCCATTAACAAAGCCGAACTGGGTAGGATCCAGTGTCTGTAGGTCCCCAATATCTTTATTTATGAGGTCCATGATGATCCTTTCCATAGCTTTGCAAACCAAGCTAGTCAGGCTTATGGGATGATAGTTTCCAGGATCCGTTAAGGCACCACCTTTGTTGGGAGGGACCACTGTTGCTGCACGCCACTCTTTGGGTACATATCCTGTAGTAAGGCTGAGATTGAACAGTAGTTTTATATTTGGGTTTAGCTCTTCTTGGAGTTCATGTAGGACACAGCCCGGGACACCGTCTGGTCCCATTGATGCGGTGTTTTTTGCTTTGGAGAGGGCGGCTCTTACCTGCGCATCTGAGATGTCAGGGGGGCAGCACTCTGCTGGGATAGATATTTGCCCTTTTGGTGGGGAGGGGGAGGAGAAGTTTGTGCTGAACCTGTCAGCTAGGATGTTGCAATGTCTGTGGGTTTGGTGTACTTTTTGTCATTTTGGACTAATTCTGAGCATATCTGGGAATTCCAACCCAGGTTCCTAACATAACTAAAGAAAGCCTTGTGATTATCCTTAGTGTCCTGTGCAATGTTTCTCTCGAAGCTGGCCTTAGACAATTTTATGAGTGCCCGTAGTTTTTTGCTAATACTGATCAGAGATGCCTTCCCTTTTTGGGATTTTGCTCTATCATTTAGTAGCTTCCTCCTTCTATTGTATAGTTTGTTTATGGCTGGGGTCCACCAGACAGGACGTCTGCCTTTGGAGGACTGGGTCTTGGTTTTATTTGGGATTGCATGATCCATGCATTCCTGAAGGTGTTCATAGAATGCATTTATAAAGGATTCTGCGGTCTGGGCCATATTTTCCACAGGCCCAGGGGCTTTGAAGGATTCCACCTCAGTTTTGAGGAGTGTGAAATTTGCTTTAGAGAAGTTTTTCACTGTGGTTTTCTGGGCAGGGGGTGGGGTCGGGATGTGAATATCCAGTGAGATTAGTTTATGGTCTGATCTTACCAGTGAGGGATACACTTCTGGTCTAGAGCATAGAGTCCCCATGTTGGTGATGATCAGGTCCAGTATGTTTTCCCCTCTTGTGGGAGTGGTAACAAGTTGTTCCATAGTGTTTGAGTTTATAAATTCTAGGAACCTTTGGGCTAGGGTGTTGGAGCTAGAGTAATGCTCCCAGTCTATGTTTCTGTAGTTGAAGTCGCCCAATATAATGGTGTTTGGAGAGACCTTCATATTTTCCAGTGTTCTCAGGAAGGCCGAGTGGGGTTCCTGGGTTTGGGAGTGGTCTGTAGCAGGCTATAAACTGGAAGGCAGTTTTACCCACTGTTAGTTGCACATGGATAGTCTCTGATGCTTCGTGCTGTGCCACTAACCTGGAGGTGTGGGTATCTTTGACGAATATTGATACTCCCCCTCCTTTTGTGGTTCGGTCCAAGTTTTGGGGCCAGAAAGCATGGTATGAGGTATAACCTGGTAGTGCTGGGGTGCTCTCGGGAGCCTTGAACCAGGTTTCTGTTACTGCACAGATATCGATGTTCTCCATGCTAAGGAGAGTTTTGAGTGCATGCATCTTGAGGTTTAGACTTCTGGCGTTGAGTAGCATTACTCTTAGTTTCTTATCCCTTGTGATACCTATGGAGGTGGGTTTGTCTTTTGAGCCTTGCCTAAAAAAGGCACTATGGGGGTAGCAAGAGCCTTTGCCAATATCCGAAAGCCCAGGGGTGACAGGTGCAAGCCGTACCTAGCGAAGCATCGTGGCTTGAAAAACAACTTTTTGATTTATTAATAACAGGCATGATATCTGAGCAACTGTTTGAGTATTTCAAGGTAGAACATCCAACAGTCCCTTTGATATATGGTCTACCTAAAATACTAAGAATCCCTTAACTCCACCTATGTGCCCTATAGTTTCAGGTCGAGGTTGGGTAACTGAGCCACTTTCTATTTTTGTAGAAAAGACTTTGCATGCTGCCTTGGCTAATTGTAGCACTATTTTAAAGGATACCAAGAGTTATTTTTAATTGAGCTATCTAAACAAAATGAAATTATCTTAGGACAATGTTTATTTGTAACTCTGGATATTAAATCATTGTTCACTGTTATACCCAATGAATGGAGAATTGAAAATGTCAGAGAATTACTGTGTGAGAGAAACACCCCTGATACTAAGGTGACACTTATTTGCACACTTTTGGAAATCATCCTAGAAAACAATGTGTTTATTTTTAATGATGTTTATTATGTACAAAAAGTTGGCATAGCTATGGGCACAGCTTGTGCTAATAGCTACACCAACCTATCCCTAGCTAATTGGGAAGCTAAACGTGTACTTTTGAATAATGAATACCAGGTTAACATCAAATGGTATAAACATTTTGTGGCTATTTTTTTGTTGTGGCATGGCTCAGAGCAGCAGCTAAAAGAGTTTCTTTTATACTTAAATCAGTTAAATACTTTTTTGAGTTTTACCTATGAATATTCTGATAAAGAAGTAGAATTTTTGGATGTTAAAGTTACTAAAAATAATTTATCCACTGTGTCTACTACTTTGTATAAGAAAACTGTTAGAAAGAATAATGTTCTACACTATGGCAGTATGCATCCGAATCATACGAAATTTAATGTGTTGAAAGGACAGATATTTCAAACTATGAGACTTTTTAATGATGATGATAGTCTCAGTGTTGCATTACAAACACTTAAACAAGAATTTTTAGAAAGAGGCTATAGTAGTAAACATATTGGTTCTCAAATAGCAGAAGGATGGTGGCATAGATCAGGTAAGTGCCAGCCATACTTTTCCCCCCTCCCCACTAGTATTAACAACAGGGATAATATTGACAATACTTTCTCAAGTGATGCTTCCACTGATACCTCTAACTAAGGATGCCATTGACCTTTGCCAGTAATGTGCATGGAGCATGTGATATTATTAAAAAGAACTGGGATAGTCTGTCTATTGTACATGAGTTGAATGGGGTCATTGGCACACAGCCATATTTTGCTTTTAGAAATAATAGACCACTTAAGAGTCAGCTCTGTTATCGATCCTTTAATACTAAATCAACTATAATATCTGTTAGACTTGGTACATATATGTGTAGGAATACCCAAACTAGGTACACATATACATATTGGTAATCATTTCACACATCCCACTTTGGATTTTAAGATAGATACTGCTTTTTATGCAGATTGTCGAACAAAAAATGTCTATTTTTGCTATTGTACTACCTGCTTCTCATTTTACATAGGGAAAATGAGCAGGGTGTTTAAGGATAGAATACTTGAACACCTTAGGAATATCAGGAATGTTAAAGAAACCAGCGCACTATCACTACATGTATCTAAAGAGGGTAAAGAACATAAATTTAGCTTTAAGGTACTAGAGATTCTACATAGTACCAAGAGAGGAGGTGACATAAATAATATAACAGAATCTAGTGAACAGAAATGGATTTTGCGCTTTCAAGCTAATAAATCTCCTGGTTTAAACAACAGAGTTTCCCTGAAACCCTTCCTTAAAGCACGGCCATTAAAGCATTGATCTCTCTTTCAATATTTTATCATATATGTTTCAATAGTCCATCTTTTATTATTTTTCACTATTGTATTTTTACCAGTTTTAAGTACATATTGTTCATTTAGTCTGTTTTATTCACTTTTTTAATGATCTATATATTCTATAGATGTATTTTATCACATGGCTTTTGGCTATGATGCACATTTTATCTGATTTTTGATTGGATGTTTTAGTGTTTAAAAATGTAACTGCTATTCTATCTTTGTTGGTCTGATGAAGCGGATGTTATTCCGAGAAAGTGCTTACCTACTACAATAAAGGACATATTGATTTTCTCTGCTGTGTGGAACCAGATCATTTTTCTTTTTCTTGTATTCTCTGGTTTTTGCATCTGATTCCTTATTTGGTTCAAGGACTGTTTTTGTTTGGTATATTTTCTTTATCTTTGAACCAAGCATGGCAGGAAATGAAATGGATCGTTTGGACGACTTTGTACCTTCGATGGATTTGCCCTCTAATAGGCGGAACAGCTATCATTTGTCTACTTTACTGGACTTTCAAACTAATCCATTACTTAATGGAACTTATAAGAAGACAACATCACTGACTCCAAATAATCCTGATTTATCTGCAGCTTTCAGAGATGACTATCGCAATCTGGAGAATAAATTTTATAGGTTTAAGCGCTTGCAGTGGCAGCGCTTTCATCTTGAGGCTTCACTGAGCCTTAATATAGCACCAAGGGGACTTAGGGGTCTCACCATGCCCAATTATGGACAAGCTTATCCTGAGCTACTTAGGCACTGGCAGTTACTTAACCTTGAGTGCAGCGCTAAATATATGCAGCTCCTTATCAAATTTTTTAGACCAGAGGAGCTAAAACTATCTAATGAAATCACTGTGTTGCAAAACATAATTAACAATACCTATTCAGATTAACTTGTTGGTGATAAAATGGATGTGTTGTTTGAAAATATTACTGGATATGACAAGAGACTTTCTGCTACCAAAAACAAAAAATTACAAAGGGATTTGAAGGATTTTAAAGAAGGTAATGTTTTCTCTTGGGTAAATGAAAGGGTTAATACTAACTCCAACATACAGCATATAACAGGAAATGGGCGGAGCTCTGTAAGACCCAGAACTACATTGCATTCAACTGTTTCAGATGAACAAGCAGCATATGCAAATGCTGTTAAAACTACCACTTCTACAGAACCCACAGAACTTTTACCCAATGTTCCTATTGTTCCTGTAAGTGAGGGAATTGTTTCAGAAGTCAACCTAAAACGTCTGTAGCTGCTGTAAGCAGTCACTCTGATGCTAGCACAAGCACTGCAGCTGTTAGACCTAAAACAAGCATGGCTTCCAGTGTGAGTTTGAATTCCACAGAGCGGGCCTCTGTACTATCAGGCTCCACCCGTGGACATTTTTTATTAAAAGAACCTTTACCCCTATAAGAGGCAGATTGAGGAATCACCTGCAAAATCAACGTACACAATGACTACACAGCCAGGAGAACAAAATAAGGTCAGGAAAGAGATACAAACAAGCTTAGCTCACAATATCTCCACTTTAACTTTAACTGACTCACAATTATATGTGTTAAACAGAGGTTTAACCTTTGTTCCGGCTCAAAGAATGGACATAACAGAGGTAGTTAAAGACCTACACCTTTTTGGCAGAACTCTTACACTTAAAGCTATGTTTGGTAATTGTAATAATGCTGATTGGATATTTAGAAAGCCCAGCACTTACATACCACCTAGTAATTCTACTATAGATCTATTTATTGACCTTTGTGAAAAACAACTTAGTGAGAAGTCTCTAGATAAGCAAACTAATAATTTTAGTAATTTATCAGCTGCAGCGTTACAAGCTCTAGTTGAACTGAAAGAACTAAATAGTATAGAAATGCATCCAGCTGATAAAGGAGGTGGTATTGTTGTTATCGACAAGGACAAATATATAGAATCTATGTTAAGTCATCTCAGTGATGTTGATACATATGCCATTTTACCTATGCATATACTCAGCAGTGTCATAGAAAAAGTACAGTTTTTGATCTTTGATTTATTAATAACAGGCAGGATATCTGAGCAACTGTTTGAGTATTTCAAGGTAGAACATCCAACAGTCCCTTTGATATATGGTCTACCTAAAATACTAAGAATCCCTTAACTCCACCTATGCGCCCTATAGTTTCAGGCCGAGGTTGGGTAACTGAGCCACTTTCTATTTTTGTAGAAAAGACTTTGCATGCTGCCTTGGCTAATTGTAGCACTGTTTTAAAGGATACCAAGAGTTTTTTAAATGAGCTAGCTAAACAAAATGAAATTATCTTTGGACAATGTTTATTTGTAACTCTGGCTATCGTTATACCCAATGAATGGGGAATTGAAATGTCAGAGAATTACTGTGTGAGAGAAACACCCCTGATAACCCACACCTCAAGGTTGGTGGCAACGCACGATGCATCGGAGACCATCCAGGTGCAATTAACCATAGGCAAGACTGCTCTGCAATTTGTAGCATGTTACAGGCCACCCTCTCAAACTCAGGAACCTCACATGGCCTTCCTGAAAACATTGGAGGGGATAAATGTATCTCCAAACACCATCATACTAGGTGACTTCAACTACCCTAATATAGACTGGGAACACTACTCAAGCCCGAACACTCTAACCCAAAGATTCCTGGAGTTCATAAACTCAAATGCCATGGAACAACTAGTCACCATCCCCACAAGAGGTGAAAACATACTTGATCTCATCATCACGAACATGGGATCAAAATGTTCAACACCGAAGTATACCCCTCACTGGTGAGATCAGATCATAAACTAATCTCGCTGGAGGTCCTCATCGCCCCACCTGAAACAAAAAGACCACAGTGAAAAACTTCTCAAAAGCCGATTTCACACTTCTAAAAACTAGTGTGGTCTCCTTTAAGGCCCCTGAGCCAGTGGTAAACATTACTCAAACCGCTGAATCACTTACAAATGCCTTCTACCAGCACCTACAGGACTGCATGGATCAGGCAATCCCAAACAAAACTAAGACTCTCTGTACCAAAGGCAAGCGTCCAGTCTGGTGGACCCCAGCCATAAACAAGCTCTACAACAAAAGGAGGAAGCTACTACAAGATAGAGCAAAATCCTTGAAAGGTAAGACACCTTTGATCATTATAAGTAAAAACTAAGAGCTCTCATAAAATCATCCAAGGCAAATTTTGAGAGAAAAATCGCCAAGGACTCTAAAGACAATCATAAGGCCTTCTTTAGCTATGTTAGAAACCTAGGAGGAAACTCCCAGATATGCTCAGAATTAGTTCAAAATGATGTGAAAATTACTGAACCTACACACATTGCTAACATACTGGCTGACAGGTTCAGTGCAAATTTCTCCCCCTCCCCAAAAGGAGAGATATCTATTCCAGAGGATTGTAGCCCCCAAACATCTCCAACGCCCAGGTGAGAACTGCCTCACTAAGGCAAAAACACAGCATCCATGGGACCGGATGGTGTCCCCGGCTGTGTGCTTCATGAACTCAACGAGGAATTAAACCCACAGTTAGGACAGCTGTTTAATCTTAGCCTCACCTCAGGATACGTACCCAAGGAGTGGCGCGGCGACTGTGGTCCCACTTCATAAGGGCGGTGCCTCCACAGACCCTGGAAATTACCGCCCATTAGCTTGACAAGCCTTATCTGCAAAGCCATGGAGAGGATCATAATGGAACTCATAAATAAAGACATAGGGAACTTGCAGACTTTGGATCCAACCCAGTTTGGCTTTGTCAAAGGCAGATCCTGCCTCTTAAACTTGGTTGACTTTTTGAGACAGTCACCAAGGCCATTGATGAGGGAAAGGCAGTCCATACAGCCTACCTCGACCTGGCAAAGGCCTTGACACAATACCCCACTCAGGTATCATCGAAAAACTCATCAGCTTGAATGTAAACCCATACATCACAAGATGGGTTGCAAACTGGCTAAGCGACAGAACCCACAGGGTCAGAGTTGCTGGAGCCATGTCAGACTCAAAGGCTGTCACAAGTGGTGTCCCACAGGGCTCAGTCCTGGGTCCACTCTTGTTCGGCATCTACTTTTCTGAAGTACAAGCAAACACAGGAGGGTTATGGCTGACAAAGTTTGCAGATGACTGCAAACTGGGCGCCATAGTCGAAAACACATCTGACACAGATATCCTCCAGAAGGGCCTCACAGAAACGGATAACTGGTGCCAGAGCCATGGCCTGAAGTTAAACGCCAAAAAATGCATAGTCATACCCTTCGGGAAAAACAAGGTTACCCCTATCTACCATATAGGTGACAATCCACTGAGCACAGAAAAAGTCATCAGGGATCTGGGGACCCAAGTTGACAGTAGTCTTTCGTTTGACACTCATGTTGCTAAAGTAGTTAGGAAAACCTTCTATATCACCCACCTGATCATGAAGGGATTCACATCTAGATCAAGGGAGGTCATCGTCCCCTGTACTCATCACTCATTAGACCTATGATTGAGTACAATGCCCGTTCGGAATGTATCTGACCAGACACCTGATGCAGCTTGAAAGGCCCCAAAAGTTCCTCACCAAAAGGATAAAGGGTCTCAAAAATATGTCTTATGCTGCCCGACTGAAAGAACTCCAGCTTTATTCAGTCTCATACCGCTTGCTCAGAGGTGACCTGTGCCTGACATATAAGGCCATGTCAAACCCAGATTTGATGAATATGCTTCACCTCTAAAAATCTAGATCCCTGAAAACCACAAGGGCGGAGACTTTAACCTTGACAAGGTTATAAATAGAACGTGCTGGAGGGACAGATTCATCACCCAGAGACCTCCTATGCTGTGGAACAAAATCCCGGTACATGTGAGGCAGAGCACCTCGCTGGCCTTGTTCAAGAGGAATCTTGACCAATGGATGGGAGATCGCAGATATACCCCAGGGATTACTTCAGTGTCACTGCTTGACAGAGGCACAGAAAAATGATAGGCATAGTTTTTATTCAAACTAAAGGGGTGGCGAAAGCCACATAACTATGGGCTAGGCTTATAAATGCCCTTGGGCAGATAGCCTAGTATGAACCTATGAACCTATGAACCTATAATAAGGTGACACTTATTTGCACACTTTTGGAAATCATCCTTGAAAACAATGTGTTTATTTTTAATGGTGTTTATTATGCACAAAAAGTTGGCGTAGCTATGTGCACAGCTTGTGCTAATAGCTACGCCAACCTATCCCTAGCTAATTGGGAAGCTAAACATGTACTTTCGAATAATGAATACCAGGTTAACATCAAATGGTATAAACGTTTTGTGGATGATATTTTTTTGTTGTGGCATGGCTCAGAGCAGCAGCTTAAAGAGTTTTTTTTATACTTAAATCAGTTAAATACTTTTTTGAGTTTTACCTATGAATATTCTGATAAAGAAGTAGAGTTTTTGGATGTTAAAGTTACTAAAAATATTTTATCCACTGTGTCTACTACTTTGTATAAGAAAACTGTTAGAAAGAATAATGTTCTACACTATGGCAGTATGCATCCGAATCATACGAAATTTAATGTGTTGAAAGGACAGATATTTCGAACTATGAGACTTTTTAATGATGATGATAGTCTCATCGTTGCATTAAAAACACTTAAGAATTTTTAGAAAGAGACTATAGTAGTAAACTTATTGATTCTCAAATAGCCGAAGGATGGTGGCATAGATCAGGTAAGTGCCAGCCATACTTTTCCCCCCTCCACAATAGTATTAACAACAGGGATAATATTGACAATACTTTCTCAAGTGATGCTTCCACTGATACCTCTAGGAATAAACTAAGGATGCCATTGACCTTTGCCAGTAATGTGCATGTAGCATGTGATATTATTAAAAAGAACTGGGATAGTCTGTCTATTGTATGTGAGTTGAATGGGGTCTTTGGCACACAGCCATATTTTGCTTTTAGAAATAATCGACCACTTAAGAGTTAGCTCTGTTATTGATCCTTTAATACTAAATCAACTATAATATCTGATAGACTTGGTACATATATGTGTAGGAATTCTATGGCCTGTACACATATACATATTGGTAATCATTTCACACATCCCACTTTGGGTTTTAAGATAGATACTGCTTTTTATGCAGATTGTCGAACAAAAAATGTTGGCTGTTTTTGCTATTGTACTACCTGCTTCTCATTTTATATAGGGAAAATGAACAGGGTGTTTAAGGATAGAATAATTGAACACCTTAGGGATATCAGGAATGTTAAAGAAACCAGCGCACTATCACTACATGTAGCTAAAGAGGGTAAAGAACATACATTTACCTTTATGGTACTAGAGATTCTACATAGTACCAAGAGATGAAAGTAGTAAGAATGAACTACGGAACAAATAACCAATAAAGAACGTTAGCTACCTCTGTGTCTTGAGACGCTTTCCCTCAAAAGTAGTTCCAGATAATGTCAAAAAATCTCGGCAAAGTCCACAGCAGCAGTCAAATGATTTTATTATACAAATACAGCGTTAATCCAACAGTTAAGCACTTTCACTTGCTCACGGCAAGCTTCATCAGAACGCTGAAAAATGAGCCTCCTAACATTTAAATAAACTTTTTGGCGCCAAAACCAAACTCTTTGAATACTTTCCTTTAAAGAGATATTGCAACAATATGTCAAAATACAACTGACGACAAGCTAGTGTCAGTACTTGCTTCTCAAATTGTCATAATCACAGAAAATATACATAAATATATAAAATTGAATGAAGAGAAATAAAAATATGATTACACAATGAGTACCGCATATAAACAATATGTGGGTAAATATAAAACTAATAAAATGTCAAAATCTGACGTTCTGACTAACTGTATATAATATTCTATTGAAATATCCTATATGCATTAGTGAACATGTAACTTATGAAAATATACATTTTATTAAAAATAATCAGCTCAGAAATATATAAATAATACACATATAATACCTATATAATTGGAATAATGAAATCCATTGTAGTGCAGTGTTAAGAACGTCACACAAATCTATAACTACCTGTAAAAAACTAAATGTATACTAATATGATCTAATATAAGTCAACATGTACCCAAAATACCCTTGTGTAATATGTAAAATTGTCAGTCCATAGCTAATAAGGGTTTGATGGAGATGACATCATTCAATCCTGGTGGATTAGAAGAATCTAAAATACTTGCCACCAGTATTACTTGTAGTACAGCAATCCTTTAAAATCTCCCCCTTGATGTCTGGTAAAACACTGTCTACTATAGCAAAATTGAAATAGTGTCTATCCCCACACATTTTAATGTGTCTGTACTGTGCATTTTTTTAATCTTTGGTTTTGATGGTGTATAAATGTGCATATATGTGCTTGTTAAATTTCCTTTCAGTTTTTCCTATGTAAACACTGGAGCATATCATGCATTTAGCCAAACATGTAATCATTTTGGTGTTACAATTTCCCTGTTTAAACCTAATTCTTGTTCTATTTACATTTTCTAACACAATACTATTTTCCTGAAGTATTGTGTGACATTGATTACAATTTCCACATTTTTTAGTACAAGTGTTATGAGACACAATATTCAAATAGCTTCTCTCTAAGTAGTTCTTAATATTGTGTCCCATCTTAAACACAAATTGTGGTCCAGTCCCTAATATTCTGACTAATAGTTCATCAATTGAAATGATGTTCCAACTTTCTATCATGATTTTCTTTACTTTGCCCACATATGGTCCGTACTCAAGCACACATCTTTTGCCATATGATGAACTGTCACCCAAAATGTGATGAGTTGTTCTATCATTTGCCCCAACCTCATTATTAGATCCCAACAGAGGTTTCTATTTGCTTCCCCATTCTTTAATAACTACTTGACTAACTCTAGCCATCATCTTAGCATCATACCCTCTGTCCTTGAACAGGGCCGTAATAAATGCTACTTCCTCTAGCATGTTGTCATATGTAGAAGTCATCCTTATAGCACGAATAATCTGCCCTTTGTAAATATTGGTGAATTTGCTCCTGGGATGATTACTGGTAAATTCTAAGTAGCTGTTTGAATATGTATTTTTTCTGTAAATTCTTGATTTCAATCCTGTTTCTGCTTTGCTAACAAATGTGTCTAGGTATGGTACACCATATTCATTCCTAGATGAAGTGAATTTCAGATAGCTACTACTCTGATTTAAATAATCTAAAAATTGATCCAGTATAATACTACTACCTTTCCATAAGATATAAATGTCATCTAGGTATCGTGAATAATATTTGATATATTTCATATATACACTACTTAGCACTTTGGTCTCCTCCCAGTCCAGCATAACCAGATTAGCATATATGGGAGCACAAGCTGCTCCCATAGCTATGCCTCTGGTTTGCCTGAAAAGTTTGCCCTCAAATTGGATGTAATTATGTTCCAATACCAATGACATCATATCCAATAATAAACAAGCTTTGTCCCAATCTAATTCCGCATGTTTATGTATACTATTGGCAAATGCCTCTATTCTTCAATTTTTGGGATGCACGAAAATAGATCTATCACATCTATAGTGACAAAAAGCATGCCCTCACTCCAAGATAGGGTGGGATAATTTTTCAAAAATTCCCATGAGTCCTTGATCATACGTGGGATTTTTTTTATAAATGTGTTTTAAATAGACATCAATGACTGAGCCCATGGGAAATGTTTTTGATTTACTCCCAGAAATGATTGGCCTAAATGGGGGTTCTCTATGTCTTTATGGACCTTGGGAATCCCAACTATAGATGCAAGCTTGGGATATTCAACTTTGATAAAATTGTAAGTGGCCATCGTTATTCTATTGTCAATTAAAAATTCTTCTGATGTAAATCAGTTCTTCTATAGGCAATATTGATTTCATTCACAGACACAGTCTCATAATTCCCTGAATTGTGCAATAAATCAAACAGTCCTGAAGTATATGCTAAGTTGTCATAAATAACTATGCCACCCCCTTTGTCGGGTTTCATGACCCTAATATCCCTATCATTTCTTAATTCCTGTAGGACCCTATGTTTTTCTATAGATAAATTATAATTGGTCCTAATTCCACATATGTGGTTTTGTAAATTATATATCTGTTGTGTTACAGTCCTGTCATAAATAGAAATGATGGGATGCACGGGGGGCACATATGTACTCTTCTTTTTCAAGCCTTTATGCAATATATGCAAACTCTGAACTGGCTAGAACTCCCTAACTACCTAGACTATCTCCAACTAACCACTGCTCACAAATTAATATTCTACCCTGATAAATGCCCAGCCCTAACAAACATCCTTCCTCCGTACATCCCAAACAGATCTCTAAGATCTGAGCACCAAAATGTAATCGCCATCCACAAACCCAATCGCCCTGCTGGCCAACTCCTTCTCTCCTACTCTCTTGGTAGGAAATGGAATTATCTCCCTCCTTCACTTAGAACAACATCTAACTCTGAATCCTTCAAAACCCAACTTTTCTCTTACCTGTCCTCTAAACATAATTGTTCCTGCTTTCATCCCACTTAAATTTAATTAACTACCCTTATGAACCCTCTCTATCCTTTCACTTCACACTAGCCTAAAACTATTATTTTTCCATTGCTACTAAATCAAACTTAAGCTACTTCTCAGTTTAAGTAATTCTCTCTCTCTACTCCTTGTATGTAAATATTGTAAATATCAGGTAACCTCAGATCTCTTCATTACAGACAGTTGAAACTTGCTGCTCTGAAGGGAAACTACTGAAAATCTATTTTATCTACCTTCCTTAATGATGTTTTTGATGTATACTGTGTGCTTTTGCTTTTTTTACTAACTGTGTGAATGTAATTACACATGTATTTTTTTTACCTTCAACACTATGTAACTTAGATTGTATTCGCATTGCTTTTGGAGCTTTTCTCCCTGGGCCTCCACTGAAAATGGGCACGTTCTGGCCCAATGGACTTCCCCGGTAATCAAACTGGAAATAAATAAATAAATAAATAATATCTTGGTTGATACTTCTAGCATTTTCTGAAGAGTCCTTAAATAGAATGCTAAGATTTAATTTTCTAATATATTTCTTGATCTCACTAATGCAGTCCACAAGCCTGAATTTTGAAGTGGGGATAAACTTCATCCCTTTAGATAGTAAATCAAAGTGTACAGTATTCAATGAATAGTCAGTATAATTATAAATGTTGACATTTTTATAACTATAAATTACACCTTCTTTTTTGACACTCTCACTTATATGATTAACCAAGTCGTTATCTTGAATCAATGTCCCCTTTCCCTCTTTTTTACTTGATTTCTTTTGTCCATGACAAACCGTTGTTATCGCTGATTGTCCTGATATATTTGCCTTCTCCAATTTCCCCCCATTTCCAATCTCTTTGTCTTCCCCTGCTCTCTGATTGAAAAAAATGTGATTGATTATCCCTCTGATGTACATTGCCATTGACATTACCATGATCAAACACATCGTAAGAGGTATTATTGGGATGATTATTGTTCCCTTTGTATTTGTCCCAAAGATACGCCCCACCCTTACTGCATTGTTCCATATCTCTACAAAATTTTTTGTTTTTGCGAGGGTGGACTTGTTTGATAGCATTGTCAGCCATATTAAACTGTTTAACATAAAGTTTTTCCATTGTGAAAACAATAAGTCATTTCTAATGATCTCATTTAGCTCTTCCACTTCTTGCATAAGTTTAGCCAATTTTTCATCATTACATTTAATTAACATATGCATGTATTTGAAACCACATTAGTCAAAAAACAAGTTGAACTGTTTTTCAATATTAACAGTAATTTCTATCCCCATAGGGTACTTAAAAACCTAAGTCCCATAGGGACAGTATTGTTTTCCATACATTTAGTCAAATATGCATTGTCCAATTTAATATTATTTATATTATTCAATTTCTTACCTAAAACAAAAATATTGTCTTTAAGTGTACCTGCAGGTACAGAAGATCTGCGATTGTCATATTCAATATTGTTATTGTCAAACATACTATATGATTATTTTTAATAAAATTTATATTTTCATAAGTTACATGTTCAGTAATGTATATGGGATATTTCAATAGAATATTATATACAGTTAGAGTCAGAACGTCAGATTTTGACATTTTATCAGTTTTATATTTACCCACATATTGTTTATATGCAGTACTTATTGTGTAATCATATTTTTATTTCTTTTCATTCAATTTTATATATTTATGTATATTTTCTGTGATTATGACAATTTGAGAAGCAAGTACTGACACTAGCTTATCGTCAGTTGTATTTTGACATATTGTTGCAATATCTCTTTAAAGGAAAGTATTCAAAGAGTTTGGTTTTGGCACCAAAACGTTTATTTAAATGTTAGGAGGCTCATTTTTCAGCCTTCTGATGAAGCTTGCCGTGGAGCAAGTGAAAGCAGCTAACTGTTGGATTAACGCTGTATTTGTATAATAAAATCATTTGACTGCTGCTGTGGACTTTGCCGAGATTTTTTGACATTATCTTGAACTGCTTTTGAGGGAAAGCATCTCAAGACACAGAGATAGCTAACATTCTTTATTGGTTATTTGTTCCATACTACCAAGAGAGGAGGTGACATAAATAATAGAACAGAATCTAGTGAACAGAAATGGATTTTGCGCTTTCAAGCTGATAAACCTCCTGGTTTAAACAACAGACTTTCCCTGAAACCCTTCCTTAAAGCATGGCCATTAAAGCATTGATCTCTCTTTTAATATTTTATCATATATGTTTCAATAGTCCATCTTTTATTATTTTTTACTATTGTATTTGTTACCAGTTTTAAGTACATATTGTTCATTTAGTCTGTTTTATTCAAATTTTAACAATCTATATATTCTACAGATGTATTTTATCACATGGATTTTAGCTATGATGCACATTTTATCTGATTTTTGATTGGATGTTTTAGTGTTTAAAAATGTAACTGCTATTCTATCTTTGTTGGTCTGATGAAGTGGATGTTATTCCGAGAAAGCGCTTACCTACTACAATAAAGGACATATTGATTTTCACTGCTGTGTGGAACCAGATTATTTTTCTTTTTATTGTATTCTTGCATTCAGTCCAGTATATGTGAGTTATTAAACTTCATTCACTAATGCACATACATTGCCACAATAAACAAACAAAAAAAAACAGAGATACAGCATTGCTCTCTTGCACCCATATAAGACAGTTTGCATTACATTTTTTAATATCACTAAAAAATCTTTATTGCACTAGATTCACGTATATGATTTAATCTAGCACTTTCATCCTATTCCAGACACAATCAGAATCAAAGAAAAAAAAAACAAATAATGATGTACAAACAATAGCTTTGAACCAATAACAAATAAGTATCAAGTCACACGATACATAATTTCATTTCCTTTAAAAACGTGTAAATGGGCAGAACTGTAATTATTTTAACGCAATTGCATACTAAGTTAAAAAACTCATCTGAGCATAAAAAAGAATGTACCAAACAGTGATAATAATACACATATACACACAGACACACACACACACACACACACACACACACACACACACACACACACACACACACACATATACTATATCTATCTAGCTATATATATAAATATATATATATATATATATATATATATATATAATGTATCTATATATATAAATATGATGTATGCATATCTTTAACAATTTAAAACTGTATCCTGGCTTAAATGGTAGTGTTTTCATTATTGAAGCCTATCCTCAAGCTCTTTCTCAGTAATTTTAATATGAAATTAGCTATGCTAGGATTTAAAAATAAGTAACCCCCCAAGGAATTAACTGTGTTATGAAACAAAAGTACGTATAAAGCAAAAACCGGTAAACACAGAAACACGGCCAAAGGAAAACACAGCCTTAAAAATAGAAAAATGTACTGATTTATTATAACAAAGAGAACAGTAGGTGCTTTCACACATAGTCAGTACTTTATCAGACCATACTATCATACATAAAATCAAGTGCCTTACAAACAAAATACCAACGAGAATTAATTAATAAACAAATTCAAACAAACCAATTAAGAATCAGCATCAATTTCATATTAAAATTACCTGAAGAGAGCTCTAGACTTGAGGATAGGCTTCAATGAAACACTACCATTTAAGCCAGGATACAGTTTTATAGTCTGGTAAAGTTCATGGCCTTCTGTAAAATTAACAAGATCACCCTTACATTCACTCATAGTAATGCTTTCTATCACCCTAAAACCAAAAGAATGTTCATACCCACACTCCAAATAGTGTTTAGCAGAAGCACTTCATAGATCCCCAGTATTAGCACAATATATATGTTTCCTAATACGTTCCATTAATTCATTTTACCAACATAAAAGCACAGGCAGGCTCTGCAACAAGCTAAGTAAACCACATTGATAAACCACATTTCTGCTTTGACAGTTGGAATTAATGTTAAACCTAAAGTTAACCATTTTTGCTGGATGTATAAACAGATTAGATGTATCAATAAAAGAACAGTAGTTACATTTCTTATATCGCTGCATCCCCATCAAATTTTTAGACCTCTCTACACTCATATAATTTTTATAGCAGCGCTACCTCTGCAGTGATTTTTTATTTTTAAAAACAAAACTCGGCTTCTCACCCATTATTGTCTTAACCTGGTCATTAAGATGTAAAATAGACCAGTTTGTTCTAATGATGTCAGTAATGGCATGAACATCACTGGTGTAATAAATGGAGATGGGAACATTTTGTTTTCTAGATATAGCATCATCACCTACAGTTATAGTCGTACACAACTTATTGGAGAAATAGGGTTGTGCCTTGCACTTCCTGAGATTAACAGTCTCATTAAAAGTAACATTCACTTCATTCTCCCTATATCCCTTTTCTCGAAACTCATGTCACAGCTTGGAAGTATCCCTCTGAAAAGCCTCATCATTACTATTTAATCTAGATACTCACATGCATTGGCCCCTTAATATATTTGTGAATACAAAGCCTGGATGCATGCTATCATGTTGTAATAATGTGTTTTTTCTACATGGCTTCCTATAGAGGGTAGTACTAAACTTATATAATCGATCTTTTTGTATATAAACATCAAGAAAATCAATCAAGTCACCCAAAATTTTGGGCATCAACATGGTTAAGGATTATCTTTTGATATATAGTGACTATGATGCCAGATTTGTGGATTTGTTATGTTGGTTTATTGGGATAGTACTTGAAAATAATGTTTTCATATTTGAAGATGAGTTATTTCTACAGAACATTAGCATAGCTACTGACACATCCTGTGCCAGTAGCTATGCCAACATGGTTATGGTCCAGTGGGAAACTAGATATATTTTACAGCTGAATGACTTCACTATTTATGTAAAATTCTATAGAAGATTCGTAGATTATGTGTTTTTCATCTGGGGAGGCACTGAAGCACAACTTTCCTCATTTGTAAATTATTTGGAATCGACTACATCTTTTTTGAGGTTCACTTCTAAATTTTCAAGTGACTTGATTGATTTTCTTGATATTTATATTCAAAAGGATCCACTATATAAGTATAGTACTATACTCTGTAGGAAGCCATGTAGAAAAAGCACATTACTACAACGTGATAGCATGCATCCAGGTTTTGTATTCAAGAATATATTAAGGGGCCAATGCATGTGAGTATCTAGATTAAATAGTAATGATGAGGGCTTTCAGAGGGATATTTCCAAGTTGAGACATGAGTTTCGAGAAAGGGGATATAGAGAGAATGAAGTGAATGTTACTTTTAATGTTAATCTCAGGCAGAGCAAGGCACAACCAAATTTCTCCAATAATTTGAGCATAACTATAACTGGAGGTGATGATGCTATATCTAGAAAACAAAATGTTCCCATCTCCATTTATTACACCAGTGATATTCATGCCATTACTGACATCATTAGAACAAACTGGTCTATTTTACATGTTGATGACCAATTTAAGACAATAGTGGATGAGAAGCCACATTTTGTTTTCAAAAATAAAAAAAATCACTGAAGAGACAGATCTGCTATAAACATTATACGAGTGTAGAGAGATCTACAAATTCGACGGGGATGCAGCGATGTCAGAAATATAACTGCTGTTCTTTTATTGATGCATCTAATCTGTTTATACATGCAGCAACATTAGTTAACTTTAGCTTTAACATTAATGCCAACTGTCAAAGCAGAAATGTGGTTTATTTAGCTTGTTGCAGAGCCTGACCACGCTTTTACGTTCATAAAACAAATCAGTCATTAATGGAACATGTTGGGGAACATTTATATCGTGCCGATACTGGAGATCTACAAAGTGCTCCCACTAAACACTATTTGGAGTGTGGATATGAACATTATTTTGGTTTTATAGTGATAGAAAGCATTACTATGAGTGAATGTAAGGGTGATCGTTTTCATTTTACAGAAGGCCGTGAACTTTACTGGATTGTAAAACTGCAGGTGGATAAGTATCCTGGCTTAAATAGTAGGGTTTCATTGGAGCCTGTCCTCAAAGCTAGAGCTCTCTTCAGGTAATTTTAATATTAAATTGATGCTGATTCTTAATTGGTTTGTTTGAATTTATTAATTAATTGTCCTTGATATTTTGTATTTAAGGCACTTGATTTTTTGTCTGATAAAGTATTGACTAAGTGTAAAAGTACTTACCGTTCACTTTGTTGTAATAAATCAGTACATTTTTCTATTCATTTTTAAGGCTGTGTTTTCCTTTGGCCATGTTTCTGTGTTTACTGGTTTTTGCTTTATACATACTTTAGGATTTAATAAACTAGAAATAGAAATCTCATCATTAAGACTGGAGAACCTGTGAGCATCTAGTCTTATTACCCAAATTAATTCATGCTTTTCCAGAACTAGTTTCCATAATCCTCCTCTTGGATTTTTTCATCGTTCTCCAACCATAAGAACATAAACATAAAAGCGATATTCCAACTTTGAATGTGTGTACTAAGTATATTATTGAAATATTATTTTTATTTCCATATATTGTAGACATACTTAGAATTCTTTCTCAGTCTTCCCCATGTAGTAATCTGGACGTAACATCAATTTTGATAAGTAAACAATGCCCCATGGTCTACAATTACATTTATTTTTTATACTAATATTCCCAAAGCCTTGAACCTCATTTCAGTTGCCTTCCAAAATATAATGACATTTACTACAGCTTCCATATTTCATAGAGCCAGTCCATTCATCATTATTCTTGTACTACCCATAGCTTTGTAAATAATTTCCAAAAAGAAATAGACCAAGGAGCGATGACACAGTAGATAAAGTCAAACATTTTATTATAAGAACATAAGCACTTTCACATAGAACCACTACGCTTCTTTAGACATAAAACAATACTGCTACACTATTTTTATACTCAAAAGTAACAAATCACAAGTTAAAACAAATTAGCATTCCATTAATCAATTAACTACCACAGATACTATATACAATGCCTAAAACCTTACTATAATGCAACTTCCCTCTAACTTCTTATAAATCATGAAAAAAACCACTGTAACATTAAAATCTGTCATCACTTCTTATATACATCTTACCTGTTGCTTTCTGCCCCATTTACCAATCTAGCAGCTTTATGATTATGTCCATTCATACAAAAGGAAATTACAGCTCTATACTACATCATTAACTGGTTATAGGGACCTGGACAGTAGCAACATTGCTAAATACTAAATGATTCTAAAATTAATATAAAGCCATTATTTATAGAGCTCCTTTAGAAATGGCACATGATTAAATTAAAAATATGTCATAATAAACCAAAACAGTCAAAATACTTATACACACAAATTGAAAGTAAGAACGCAACCCTGGAGAGAGAATATTAAATATGGGGGGTACAGCCCCCCACAATGGGGGGTGTGGGGGGTGTAGCCCCCCACATAATTTTAATATATTCACTATTACAAGAAGGTATATCCATTAGAAATGCATTGATATTTATATATCTTTAGTAAAAACTATTGGCATAATGGGGGGGGATACACCCCCCACACTCCCCAATGTGGGGGGATGTGCCCCCATACCCCCCCCCTTTTTTAATATTCTCACTCCAGGGTTGCACTGCAGTGGGGCAATGGCTATATTCCATTTTCGACCAAATAAACTTCGACCAAGTGAGCTTTCAGTCAAGTGAGCTTTCAGTGAAGTGAAATGCCTGGAATAATTTTCGACTAAGTGTAATTCGACCAAATGTATGGAATCCGAAAATGATACATATATTCATGTTATGGATGTCAATCAAAAACATACACAAATATATATACAGGACATCTCTGAAAGCATTATGAAGTTCCCTAAATGTTATAAGAAACATACATATAAGAAAAATACCATGTCTGAACAAAGTAAACTAATCCCGATCTAGAAAACTGGAGCACCCATCATAGTCAGTGAAGCAGCTTTCTGTCCTTTAAAATCGGTTTCAGAGAAGCCGCTTCATTTAACCCATAAAATTTGTCAGCTTGTAAGGTAATGATCCACCTCTGCTCAGCCTTCTTTGTTAGTCCATGACTTGATGGAAAGAACCTTGAATATAAGATAACTTCCTCAAATCATGCTATTGATGCATGTATCTTTCATAAATATGCATGGCATATCTTACACTTGGCATGAAATACCTCAGCTCTCAAAAAAAGTGACACTAACTCTGTCATTCGTTTTGTATGTATCAACATAAATAACCATCCTGGTGGTGTAGAGGGAAAAAGCCGTGACTACATCCCAGGCAACCCAAGTTTGATTAGGAGAGATGGTTACTACCATCCTGGAAAGGCTGGGTGGGCCGATGGGCATTTACTGTGATGATCTCTTATAAAGGCTGGGGATTGCATATTGGTAGACATGCCTAAAGAAGGGTATAGGGTGCAGATATGTCTGTTCTGCTTTGGAGGTAGGGCATTATGCCACAAGATTCCATTGCACACCCATCCCTGAGGCATACCATTGGGTCCGCCATTAAGGGGGGAACAGGTCATAAAGCAAAATGATTCACGCCTGGACAGATGCTCAGATGTACTTAGCCCCTGAATGCCTAGCTTAATGATCAGCACCAGCATTAAGTCCAGGAAGGGCAAGGAATACAGCTGGTAGACCCCGGCATGGACAGGAACTGGTGGAGATAGAAAAAAATGTATTAACTGAAATGAACTTATATGATACTTTTTCTTAATTAACTTATTAAAAATAATAATTAATGCAAGTAATGTAGTGCACAGGCTCAAACAAGGAAGCCTGCAACCTGCATTTCAAAGAAACATATTGGTAAAGAGAGTAGTTTGCTTGTGACTGTTTAGTATGGCTCTGGTAAGTACATTACAGTGTGTGTGTGTGTGTGTGTGTGTGTGTGTGTGTGTGTGTGTGTGTGTGTGTGTGTGTGTGTGTGTGTGTGTGTGTGTGTGTGTGTGCTCACATGAGCACAGGGGACATAGTTCTCAACTATCTTTGATTTTCTCTCATATTTGTGGTCTGTTCTTTTTAAAATAGGGGACTTTCTGAGAAAGTGTTGTAGATTGCAATGACTAAATAGTGACCAACATATGAATTTCAGATTTCATATTCTTTTTGAGTAACAACTTTCTAAATATATGAGTAATATTTAAAGTCTGTTCCTGATTTTGGTTATTTACCTCTGTTTCTTGGACTGAGAGGTTAAGAAGGCCTGCAGGTACAATGAGTTGCACCATATGGCTCTTAAAGAAGTGAGAAGAACGATAGTTCTATGTCGAAATTTATCTTTTTGTTCATTCATTTGTTCAAAAGCAAACACGTGAGATGTATACAGACATATATTGGGGCTGCTGTGTGTGTGTGTGTGTGTGTGTGTGTGTGTGTGTGTGTGTGTGTGTGTGTGTGTGTGTGTGTGTGTGTGTTTGTGTGTGTGTGTGTGTGTGTGTGTGTGTGTGTGTGTGTGTGTGTGTGTGTGTGTGTGTGTGTGTATGTATATATATTTGTGTGTGTTCATTGGGTACAATCCTTGGTTTCTTGTTTTGCTAATTGCTGACAGCACTGACTGTTGACTGTGTGTTCATTATTTGATTGCAAATTCACTGGACTGGATGAATTCTATGAATTTATTGAGTGGCTTCCTGTACTGCAGGGTTTGATTCCTTCAGACGTAGTTTGTCTATTTTGTGACTCTGACCATGTCACTTAGCAGACACTGCACCTAGACTGCCCCTGAAATACAAAGCTCGCACCCAGTTGGCTGTTAGCAAATGTGATACATATAGTCATTTGAATTCCTGCATCTTTCACAAAGACACTAATTAATGCTTCAATATATGCTATTTGATTATGAATCCCAGCACTTTGTAGGAAGTGTATCCTTCTAGCATGTATGTTGGACTCTCTGGCTAAGTTCCTTTAAGAGCCATATGGTTCAACCCATTGTACCTGCAGGCCTTCTTAACCTCTGTGTGTGTGTGTGTGTGTGTGTGTGTGTGTGTGTGTGTGTGTGTGTGTGTGTGTGTGTGTGTGTGTGTGTGTGTGTGTGTGTGTGTGTGTATGTGTGTGTGTAGCTTGGCTGGGTACTTTTTGCAGTATATGTGTATGTGATTTGCTAGGCTGTATGGTGATGATGATCATCTACTCAGTATTAGGTATCATTAATGCAACAAGCTGAACTGCCTTCCTACCCCCAAGACGGGTGAGCTGGCAATGGCCACTTAACCCCATTCTAATCAGTAGGCTCTTTCATTGCACATACCAGATGTAACGATATCAGGTAGTGCCAGCTGGAGTTTTGTAAAGAATTTTATGTCATTTGTATAGCAAACTAATTGGTACAGATGCTTGTGTTAAAAATATAGTTGTACAGTTTCTTGTGTTAAAAATGTATCAGCAGTGGGTCCTGCTGGGCAGAAAAGAAGTATACATTTATATCAGATGGTACTGTTGCAAGTGAGAAAATGTATATATGTTAACAGAGGATGCTGGAAAGGAAGGGGTTAAGTTCAACTCGGCTTACCTTAAGAAAAACAGCCAGAAATTAAATTACTTGGCTTAGGCTATAAAGATTTTATCTCACAGACCTGAATTCAGCCAGAAGGGCAATGTCTGGGAAAGCCCTGGGCTCTTATTTATTTAATATTTATTGATTTTGTTTATTACATTTGTTTATCGGGTAATGTCTGGCTGGGACAGAAGCCCATTTTCAGTGGAGACCCAGGGAGGAAAGCTCCAGATAAACTGTTTAATGCTAGAGAAACTAATAATACTAACAATATTGACAAAATAATTATGTTTGAGACATACTAACAGTATAATTATAATGGCAATATTAATTTCTGTCAAAGACAAATACAGCTTCAAGTAACAGTGTGGGTGGACATATAGATATATTACATACAGGATGATAACAGGGTCTATATTAGAAGACCAAAGACGCATTCTTTCGAATGCGTCTTGGTCGAACTGAAAAGGCTGAAAACGCAAAATATCGAAGTGGCTGTTAAGCGAATTCTTTCCCTGGGAAAGAATTTGCTTGGCCGCTTCGGTACTTGGCTGTTTTCAGCACTGTAGTGCAGTTTCAGATTTGGTATATTTAAGTAGGGGGGGTGTGGGGGGGGTGAAGCCCCCCACTTAATGTACTGTTTGAAATTTATTTTTATTTATTTATTTTTTGTTGGAACAGCAATTTTTTTTTTCCCTTGGGGAAAAAAAATCACTGTTTTGACACTTCGACATTGTAAGCTTTCGCTTACATAGGGTTGATCAATCACCATTCGCTTTTTTAAGCATTCAGGGATTTAATATAGATGCCGATAACACTGGCAGAAATGGTTATAATATAAGATCAGTATGATTGTATAGGACCTATGTCCAATCTAGCTGCTGAAAGAAAACTGTAAGAAATTAGCCTGGTGTCAAGAGCACTAGCCATGGGAGTAAGATGCAGAGATTAGAAGGAGCAGAACTAGGAGATATAGTCAGGGAGTGGGTAGACTTAGCCAGAAGTATGGCAGGAGCAAAGCCAATGATTAGCTAGATGTACTTTTAGGAGTTCCGTAAGAGTAGAGGGAGGTACCATGAGAGTTGTGTGGTTGGGTAACCTTTAGTATTAGTTTGCTTGAAGATCTAAGTGATCTGAAATTTATATTAGATTGGATTAGGTTAGAAAGTGCAGGGCAATCACTAAATAGGTGAATTATTGTGTGGGCTGTTGTCAGTTGATTGAGTGATAAGAGGATAGGAAGTTCTAGCAAGTTGAGCTAGGAGAGCATTGAGCAGTGGTGGGTTCTGTATGGGTAACCTGTAGCAAACCTGACAATTTTGTTGTAGCAGTATTCTAGATTATTTAGGTCAGTTTTTCACAGGTTAATAAATATTTGGGATCCGTAAAAGAGGGTGGAAAGCAGTTGTGAATGAGCCGTGGCTAGTCTGGCACTTTCTGTAAGGTATGAGCCTTCTGTAAGGCTCTGTACATGGTGCCAAGTTTGGTGTGGACTTTTTTGATAGTGAAGGAAATGTGTATCAAATATTAGGTTATCATCTATTGTGACACCTAGATGTTTGGTTTGGCTTGTGGGTTCTATCTTGGTTCCATTTCAGGAGAGTATTGTTAGAGGGGACTGGCATGATTTCAGTTTGTTATTTCTGAAGACTATTGTCTTAGTTTCGTTTGGGTTTAGTATGAATTGATGTTTATTGAGGTATTTTTCTATATCCTGAAAAGAAGTTTGTATTTTTATTTGGAGTTCCTGAGGTTTGGGGGCTGAACAGATAATTGTGGAATCATCAGCATACTGGACAATGGAGGCTAGTTGAGTTGCAGAGCTGAGGTTATTTGTAAATATTGTAAAGAGGAGAGGGCCTAGTATCGAACCCTGGGATACTCCAACAGAAATGGGCAGTAGGGGGAAAAGCTGTTTTCCCATTTGGTGACTCGCTGTCGGTTGGAAAGATAGCTATGGAACCAGGACATGTATGATGAACTGAGGTCATAGGATGAAAGTTTGTTGAGAAGGATTTGGTGGGAAACAGTATCAAAGGCTTTTGATATAGCAAGGAAATGAGACAAGTTGGCCATCATTTATGAGATGTTGGATGGTGTTAGTAAACAACAATAGGGCAGTGCTAGTGCTATGTTGTGGTCTAAAGTCATGTTGAGCGGTAGAAAGGAGTTTGTGATTGAGGAAGTGGTTAAGGAGTTGGTTGTGAATGATTTTAGCAAGAGTGGAGAGGATGGCTATGGCATGGTGTAAGTTAGTTCTTTAGAAGGTCCATGTTTGTGGAGGGGAATGATGTGAGATATTTTCCAGAGACAGGGGGCATATTGTTCTGCAATGGAATGGTTGATCATGACAGATATGGGGGTAGGCATTTGAGGGGGTGGCAATTTTTAGAAATTCATTGGGTAGTTGGTCTGCTGCTAGACAGCAGTAGTTTAGCTTAAAAATGAGTGTTTTTATTTAGCTAGTGTGAATGGGAGTAAATGTAAAGGGGATGGGGGGATCTGAAGAGAGACTGGGAATAGGAAGAGTTTGATCTGGCTGGCTACCCAGCAGTGAGGTGACAGTATTAATAAAGTGAGAGTTGAATTATGTTGAAATAGGGTCAGTTAAATTAGAGGTGACTGAAGGAGGGGTTGGGATATAACCTGGGAGGAGAGACTGTTCATTTTTTGTCAGAATTTTGGGGGATTGTGTAGGTGTTTCTGTTGACATGTTTGGAAGTTCATAGGTTCATAGGTGTATACTAAGCTAATGGCCCTAGATCCTTTACAAGTCTAGCCCTT
The DNA here is from genome assembly GCF_019279795.1 of Protopterus annectens. NCBI lineage: Eukaryota > Metazoa > Chordata > Ceratodontiformes > Protopteridae > Protopterus > Protopterus annectens. The sequence continues at coordinate 605,567,100 of NC_056749.1, read as the reverse complement.
AGGATAACCCTGGCATTGTAACACCTGACCTTAGTTCCCAGTGCCTCTGTCGAGTAGATCCACATGAGTGATCCCTGTAGTGATTTTTCCATTTCCCATCCAGGCATCAAGATTTCTCTTAATTTTGTTTGTCTGATTTTATTTGTTTCTTAGCTAGATTTTGGAGTTGTTGATATGTGATGAGGTTTGATTTATCTTTGGTGGTGTGATAAGCTAACCAAGCTCTATCTCTATGTTTAAGTAGTAATTTGGTGTCTTTGGTTAGCCAGGGTAGGTGCTTAGGTTTTGGTCTTATTTTTCTAGTGGGTGCAAGATTGTTTAGTATTTTGAGAAAGATATTGTTGAAGTAGTGAACAGCCAGATCTAAAGTAAGTTTTCTAAGTGATGGTCAGTTGCTTTGTTGAAGTAGTAGGTTAAAAGTGGAGGGAGAGAAGTTATTCTTGCTATGGATGGATTTATACATTATATTGGTTTGGTTGTGCACTCATTTTCTGTACAGGAGGGTTGGAGAGTGGATGCTGAAGGATTCTGGAAGGAAGAAAGCTAGGTAACCTAGGTTGGGTTTGTTAGTCAATATCCAATCTAATGTTGACTGTCTTTTGGAGTGTTTGTCTATCCGAGTTGGACAGGATACGGTTTGGGCAAACTTGAAAAGGTTTAGGAAGTGGGAGGGGCTGGTGGATGAGTAGGAGTGCCAATCCAAGTTGAAGTCACCTAGGATTATAGTTTCTTGGTTAAAATTAGACGATTTCCAAGAAAGTAGATTTTCAGTGATGGGTAGGTTATTGCCAGGGGGAAGATAGGCGGTTATGAAAATTATAGTTTTGTTTGGGTTTATTTCAAGGCATGATGTTAGGATTTCAGTGTTAGCTAGGTTGGGAGCGGCACAGTTTAGCTGTTTAATTTTGAGAGTGTCTTTAAATATGATGGTGACACCACCACCTATTTTGTTCAATCCATCTAGTCTTATGATGTTATAGCCAGTAGTAATTACATCTTTGTCTTTAATGTGGGGTTTTAACCAAGTTTCAGTTATTGCAGCAATGTCAGGTGAGTAGGTGTTTAGGGTACCATTCAGTTCAGTAATTTTACTTAAGATGCTGTGGAGATTGAAATTGATAAAGACCAGGTCAGTGTTACAGGTTTTTGGAAAGGGGGGGAGATGGTGGTGAGTAGTAGGCTGTCTGGGTTTTATTGGAGTGCTAGGTGGGAGAGCCAATGAGCAGGGTGGGAAGTTAGTCTGTGGTCCTGGGTTGGGGTGGATGTCAGCCTGCAGTTTAATTTGTGCTATACAGTGTAGTAGACATTGTCTGACCTTGCAAGTCAGTTTCAGATATCTAACAGCTGAGGGATTAGAACAGTGAGTGTGTATGTGTTTGAAAGGTAAGAGGAGAGAGGTTGGTGTGTTGTAGAGATGTGGGCTGATGTTATCATAGGTGTGGGAGTGTTGGTAGAGGGAGGACTGTGGGAGAGTAGGCAAGTGGGGGTGATTGTGCTTGAGTGGAGGGAGGTGGAGTTATGCTTGAGGTAGAGAAAATAGAGTAATAGAGCACTGATTAAGACAGACTAGAACTGAGGCATAGTGGGAGGGTGGAGTGGAGTGGGAGAGGTGGAAGAGATAGGGGTGGTGTTTGTGGAAGATTTGTGTGAATTGGCTGAGGTGAGGAGGGGTGGGGCTTGGTTAGGTATAAATCTAAGGAAAGTGGGGGTGGGTGTGAATGGGGGTAGAGTAGGGTAGAAGAGTGACCCTGATCGAAGCAAGGGCAAATGAAATGGGTTGAAACCAGAAACAACAGCTTGCCCAAGATTATGCTACAGAAGTAATATGTGAACTTCTGCCCTGGTTTGTAAGTAATTTAACTGTATTGTACCAAAAGTAGTTCAGTGGAGAGTAGGCTTCACCACTATCAAAATGGCTTAAATTACATGAAATTAAGGGTATTAGATGTAGGTTGGAATAGAAGCAGATAAGATAAAGCTACAGTGTTATAACAGTAGGGGCTGAAAGGGGATGTATGGTACAAATAAATGTTAATACAGGCAGGCCTGGGGAGGGTGTTTGAGCCAACCATGAGGTGTGTGCATGCCACTAACATATAGCTTTACAGTCCAGATTTCAGCAATGAAAGCAAAAATTATAAGCAGACATTACACTCTGAATGCTCAGTTAGATGGCCACAAGCTAATTGTAGTTGCATTTGGGTCCATGAGGGCATAGAAGGTGGATCAGCAATGGCAGAAAAATACCGGACTGTTTGCTGTGGAAGAAAATAAATACAGATATAATGGAGCAATACAATGGGGGAACACAGTGTAGAAAATCAGCTTAATGTGAAAAACAAATTAGTCTTTTTAAGCACAGCAGATAGTTTTTTGTCCTTAATGGTGAACTAATTGCTACCCTGAGGTGCCAGAGAATGGCTGGTTAGTCTCTGCAGGAAGGATGATAGGGTTGGAATTGTTTTACAGTCTCCTGCATTGTAACACATCTGTGCTAGATCCTGGTTCATCTTCTAGTCAGGGGGGTAGTGTGGGAACCATGGAATCAGGTGACCAGATGTAATGTCAATTTATAGCCAGCAATGAAATCATTTTAGATATTACTGAGAGATGTAATAGTGTCACTGAGCACTCTGTCTTGGATCTGACAACAAAGACACTCATCCACTTCATCTTGCCTTGCTTTAGTAAGTAAGTGAACCAGGGAGTCAGTTAGGAAAATAGTGAGATTAGCTAACAACATTGTTTTTCTGTATCTGAGCCTTTCCATCTGGGTTATTTTTTGTATATTTCCTGTGAATTGAAACTTTGGTGTTTATTGTAAATAGATATTCCATATTTTCATGTTTTCTATTTTACTACTTATTATTAAATACATCTAAAGCTTTCATTGTAGCTGGTCTTTTATAAAATATTTTAACCTTTGAAAGTATTTGCATTTATTTGGGTGGCACTGTTACTTCATGCTCCTGAAAGTCTTGCAGATTGGTTAATACTATCATTTGTATAAGTATTAATTTCATTGAGAGTAATTGGGTACCCTGGTAACAGCCTTAAAGTAGCTGGCTGGTGGCAGTGAATCTACCTTATAGTCCGGGTGGAGGTGGCAGAGCTGTTAAATATGTGCCAGCCTTTCCCAGGTGTGTGTGTGTGTGTGTGTGTGTGTGTGTGTGTGTGTGTGTGTGTGTGTGTGTGTGTGTGTGTGTGTGTGTGTGTGTGTGTGTGTGTGTGTGTGTGTGTGTGTGTGTGTGAAAATCAAATCTCAAAGAGTGTGTGTGTCAGCTACTTGTAATAGGGCACAGAGCACTGGTTTCTGCAGAGAGAAAGGTGATGTTTTGCATGGGGCCTGGAGAAGAAATCTAGCCCCAGGTCTGGACTGTGCTCCCTGTGTTCTCTTAAGAGAAATTGTGCTGGTGCAGAGAACTACATCTAAAAATACTGTGTGCATCCATTTTTGTTCTAAGTGAATGCCCCCACCTGACTGTGGTGTTATCCTAAGTAACCAACTGACATTTAGGGACCAAGTGTCATATTGGCCATGGTAAAGTTATTTTTCTTTCAAGTGAATACTTTTCCTGCATCAAACATTTGATACCACAAGAGGCTCCACAGTCATCCTTGGCCTTTTCTCACCTCATCTACTGCAATGCCCTTTGTCTTGAGATTCCTAGCTCTGAGGTAGATTGGCTACAACTTGTGTGAAATTCCACAGCTAGCCGACTAGTACACTATGTTATCACCCATAGCCAGCCATAGGCATAGGCAAACTAGGCGGCCGCCTAGGGCACCACTGTAGCAGGGGTGCTTTTTCAGTATTTATTTGGTGCAGGTAGACCAGGAATGGGGCACCGGGTGGTGTGTGTGTGTGTGTGGGGGGGGGGGGGTGCTGTGGAGTCCTTTTGCCGTGGGCACCAGTTGACCTAAGACCGCTCCTGTTAACACCATATGTTGCCTATGTTGTTAAAATAGCACTGATTTCTAATTTTATTTTGTATCTTTTTCAGGGTCCTGATACTGGTTTTCATTGTCCCACCACATATTACCTCAGGGAGCTTATTATTTGGTAGTATCCACCTCAGAAGAAATGCTTCACCTCCCTGGGGCTAATGGTAGTTGGTAAAGATTGACACAGAGCTCAGTTATTAGCTATTTTGCTTATTAAGCTCCATGCCTCTGGAACTTACTGCCTTATAAGCTTTGCCAATATTCTATTTGAGCCTACTTCAAGAGGTCTCTTAAATCTTGTCTATTTTGTATTATTTTAAATGCCACTCTTTTGACCATCCTTCAGATTTATTTTAACTAACTTTACAAACTAAAACTTCTTGTATTAATAACTATTCATGTCTTGTTTTAATGTACTGCTTTTATCTCTTATTTTGTTCATTTTAATTTAATTGTTCAAATACTTTGGGAAAAGTCATTACAATAAGCTGAAGTTGAAGAAGGTCTTATATACATAGTCATACCCTTCGGGAAAAACAAGGTTACCCCTAGCTACCAAATAGGTGGCAACCCACTGAGCACAGAAGAAGTTATCAGGGACCTGGGGACCCAGGTTGATAGTAGTCTGTCATTCGACACCCATGTAGCTAAAGTAGTTAGGAAGACCTTCTACATTGCCCACCTTATCATGAAGGGATTCTCATCTAGATCAAGGGAGGTCATAGTCTCCCTATACTCATCACTCATCTGACCCGACACTTGCAGCAGCTGGAGAGGCCACAAAAGTTCCTCACCAAAAGGATAAAGGGTCTCAAAAATCTGTCCTATGCTGCCCGACTGAAAGAACTCCAGCTCTATTCAGTCGCTTACCGCTTGCTCAGAGGTGACCTTTGCCTAACATACAAGGCCATGTCAAACCCAGATTTGATGAATATGCTTCACCTCAAAATATCTAGATCCATCAGAGCCACAAGGGCGGGAGACTTAAACCTCGACACGGCTATTAATAGGACGTGCTGGAGGGATAGATTCATCACCCAAAGACTCCCTATGCTGTGGAACAAAATCCCGGTACATGTGAGGCAGAGCACCTCGCTGGCCTTGTTCAAGAGAAATCTTGACCAATGGATGGGAGATCGCAGATATACCCCAGGGATTACCTCAGTGTCACTGCTCGACAGAGGCACAGCAAAATAATGGGTATAGTTCCCCATACTAAAGGGGTGGCGTAAGCCACAAAACGATGGGCTAGGCTTGCAAATGCCCTCGGGCAGATAGCCTAGTATGAACCTATGAACCTATGAACCTATATTCCTGTTTGCACTTTTGTTGTTTCTTCACAAATGTATACCTTATATGTCTGCTTCATCTAGCGTATGTTTTGCTTTATTTATTTATTTATTTATTTTTATTGCTTACTCCTTTGTACTTTGCTCTGATGTTGTATCATGGCTGCAAGTATTTAGGAAAGGCCAGCCCACATACCCAACTAGAATGTTTTTAAATAGATATACAAAAAACCCATTATGCAGCGTTATAGATATAACTACCAAAAAGTCAAACTCAGAGTGACTTTTTGTTATAAGAAATATTACCAAGAGCCCTCTATTTAATTCCTGGGTACTTCAAAATAAATATATGCATTATGTACAGTAGAATATAATATACTTTGCAGAATGTTTTAAGATACTAATTGAATATGAAAGAAATTGAATACAAGGTATTTAAAGCAATCATGTATACTGATTTTTAATTTCCTTTTTTGTAGGTATGTTTGTTCATCAGTGGTCTCTCAGCTCTTCTGACATCTTTTCAACTCCTTTGCCTTCTTCACTTGGGTACCTAGAAAGTAGAACTACAGACAATGCTTCCGAGCCTGAAAACTGTGTCTTTAATGAGGGATTTAAATATGTGCTTCTTCCAGTCACCTACAGTATCGTCTTTGTCGTGGGCTTGATATTAAACACTATTTCCTTGTGGATGTTCACCTGCCAGATGCGCCCATGGAACCCCAGCACCATTTATATGTTTAACCTTACAGTTTCCGATACTCTGTATTTGTTTTCCCTGCCACTGCTAGCATACTACTATTCAAAGGAAAATTATTGGCCCTTTGGAGTGGGCCTTTGCAAGATTGTCCGCTTCTTATTTTATACTAACCTTTATGGCAGCATCCTCTTTCTCACTTGTATTAGCATGCACCGCTATGTAGGTATATGTCACCCTATATGGGCCTTGAAGTGGGTCAATGTAAAATATGCCAGCATTATCTGTGCCTGTGTGTGGGTTGTTGTGATTATCTGTATTATTCCTAACCTTTTCTTTGTAACAGTCAGGGAAAGTGGTAACACCACTCTGTGTTATGACACTACCACACCAGATAAGTTTGAACAATATGTTTACTACAGTTCTGTAATCATGATTTTGCTTTTTGCTATCCCAATTGTTGTAATCATAGTTTGTTACTGTTTGATGGCCAAGGAATTAAGTAAGCCTTTTGCTTCCAGTTCCATTAGCAATGAATCAATATCCATGGTGAAAAAGAAATCTTTAAAAATGGTTATCATAGTTTTAGTGGTGATAATTATTTGCTTTGTTCCTTTCCACATCACACGGACCTTGTATTACACATTCCGGTTGTATAACTATAATTGTCATAAGCTGAACACTGTGAACTTGGCCTACAAGCTCACCAGACCCTTAGCGAGTAGCAACAGTTGCCTTGATCCCATTTTGTACTTCTTTGCAGGTGACAACTACAGGAACAAGCTGCTTCAAGCTCTTGCAAAGGTTTGTCCTTCAGAAAGGCTCCCCTTAATTTGGTGGATCAATCGATCTGAAGAGAGGAAGTAACAACATGCGAATGATGGCTCATGAAATAGGCTAAAATGATGTTGCCTATCCATGAATTCTATAAAGCAGCATTTCTTGCAGAAGGAAAAGCAATGGTCTTCATGTGTAGCAAAGTGTCAGAGGCCTTAAAATGCATTTGCAATGTCAAGTTTGCATTAAAATGGTTGACTTTGATGTAACATAAAATTTAAAGTATACATGATTTTAATTTCTGGAAGAAAGTGTGATGGGGATTATGATCTATGTGAAGATGTAAGGCTATGAGCTGCTGAATGTTACATGTTATATAGCAAACATTGATTTTCATCATTTGGATTCCACAAGCTTTCTAAATGTTCACAAATTCTTTTGCAGTGGGTGAGCTTCACCTTCTAAAAACTGAGGTGCAATGGCAATTTATTCATCATTAAATAAAGACTAAAATGGTAAATAGAACACGTACTTACTTACCTTCAAAATGCCGGTATTCTCAGTTTTAATCAGAACACTTTTCCATGAGAGTCAATTTTCAGTCAGTTTTACGAGTTCTGGTGGTAAACAGTTATTATAGCCGAGTACTGATTCACCATTTTAACAGTTACCTGTCATTATAGCTGTCAGTCTTTCTGATTTTAATGTATGTATATCGATATTGTACAAATGAGAAGTATTAGACTCCCCAAAAAAAAAAAAGTCTGTGCCACTTCTGTAGTACAGATACTGACACCCTGCAGTTTTTTTAACATGTTCACAGACATGGTAACAAATATAGCTTCACGGTTGATAATGCATTTGATAACTGATTCCAAGGTGTGGCGAACTATTAAGGGTGAACATGCTCTGACCTAGAGTTTCTAATTCATTCCTAAAATGATTTAATGTGGAACAGTCTGGATAACCATGCTTTTTTTTGTGTGGAGGAGTCCACAGGATTGACACAATTACACCTCCCCCCCAGGTACCCAACTGACCAATTCATTCCTCCATCTGTGCAAGAGCTCTTTGTCATATTTATTCCCCAGCAGAGGTGGGAGATAGGTGTCTTGGAAATGTTGTAGACTGCATTACCCCCCAGCTGACAGCTTGCATGGCCCACTGTAGTTGCTCTCAGTAGTTCCAGGCACACTGCAGCATGTGCACAACCTCTTGGGTAAGCAGCACATCAATGTGCAACAAGGGAGAAATGGGATCCTTCATGCAGGTGATAGACCTACATGCCACCAATTCATTTAGCCACATCAGACACAAGTCGCTCACTTTCTTTGTTTCAGAATTCTGGACAAAGCCAAAAAAATGGCTGGGGAGCAAAGGGTCAAGATCAGGGGCAGATGTCATATATTTATTTTATAAACTTATAGTGTTGTTAAAATAACAGGTTTTGCAATAGCATGCATTTCCTGAAGGATGTAAGATCTGAATCTCAAAACGTATGCCATTATATAGTGACTGCAGTTGCTAATGATTTGTCAGAAAAACATATATTTTAAGAGGAAGAAGACAAAAATACGAGGCACAAATCTGTTCATTCTGACAAAAATCTGAATTAAAAAAATTAAAACTACTGAACTACATTCCTGGATTATCTATCTCAAGCCTGCCATTCTCAATGCAATTGAAACTTGGTTTCAACCCAGCATAAAGGACTCCAAAATTATACCCCACCTATAATATCATCTGTAATGTCTATATAGAGAGTAAAGGTGGTAACATTGCTTTAATATTTTCCAACAACTACCATATGTCCCCCTACAACAGACTGGTACTAAAATGCAAGCAGAAGAGCTTCTTGTTACTTTCCTGAAAATAAACAAATATAAACAAATTATATATTACTGTCCTCTACATCCCTCCTGGTGATAATACAGCTACACTGGAAGATGTCCTGCATTGCATATCCATAACAATTCCACAATAATTGGTTGGACAGAACCTCTAACTCCCCTTCATCTAGAATGAACTTATACAGTCTCAAACTAATAGCCCCGCACAATAAATGAAGACATTAAATTACTTATTAGACTGTGTCCTAGTATCAAACCCTAGCAAATTCACTGCCTCTATGTCTATGTCAAATAAACGAACACTTGAAATGTTGAACGTCATATGGTCGAGACCATATGATTGACATTTCAAGAGTTTGAAAGTTGACTTTAACACCGTACAGTGCAGAATGGGAGAATTTCCCTTTTCTGCACTGAAGAGCGGTCTCGGAGTTGATATGTTTAAGTAAGGGGGGGTGTGTGGGTGCAGGGGGCTTGCCCCCTGCTCATACCGTTAAGCTATGTTTTTCTTTTATTCTTTTTTTTAATTATATATTTGAACTTTCAAATATCGACATATGTTAGCGAACATATGGTATTCGACATTTTGAAAGTTCGAGTATATAACATAGACCCCATTACCAAAGATACAAAGACAGAATTTGTCAATGACCACCTCTCAATCAATACAACCAAACACCTCACACATCCACTTCAGTGGCATGCTGATAAAACAGCACACAACCTGTTCACATTTAACCCAGAAATATTCATTACTACTCTGTCATCTATTAACTGGTATATCCTAAAAATCCTCCTCTTAGATGATGCTGTAAATGAAATCAGTATATCCTAATTAACCTTGCATTTCCTAGAAGGAAGAGACTAAAAACAAGTAATGTCATTTGGCTATACACAAAAAGTAGGATGCTAATGTAGGATAGAGAAAAAGCAGGGAAAGAATGGCAAAGATATAAAATGCCACAATATCTTGAAAACTTCAGAATGATCTGCAATTGTACTAAAAAGCAAATAAATGAAGACAAAAGGTATACTATAAAGTTTCAGGTGTTAGTAGACACAGTCCTATAAATTTCTGGTCAGCCATTAAAGAAATCTTATATCCTGACCAAAAATTCAACTCTAACCCCTCTCCCAATAATTCTAAACTGCAATAGAATTCAACTCTTATTTCTTAGATAGTACAGCATCCCTAACCAAGGATTCCCCAACATCTTATCCTAATCCTGCCCAATAGCCACATTTATTTATTTATTTGTTTATTTAACATTTGTTTACCGGGAAAGTCCGACTTGGAACAAAGCCAATTTTCAGCAGAGGCCCAGAGAGAAACACTCCAGATGCATGTCTTTGTAACATGGGAGGAAACTGGACCACCCAGAGGAAACCCACATGAATGCAGGGAGGCATGCAAACTCTGCACAGAAGGCACCCCGGCTGAGAATTGAACTGGAGAACCTCTTGCTGTGAGGTGACAATGCTACTGCTGCACCACTGCATCACCGTCACTACATCCACCTTCACTTTCAAACCTGTGCCTACATCCTGTATAAAACTACACACAAGCAAACTCAAACCATGCTCTACCCTACCAAGTGAGTACCTTAAAATAGCAGTGATAAAATTGCCAATCCTGTCTCAATCCTTATAAATAGGTCAGCCCAGGAATCCTACATTCCCTCTGTCTGGAAAAAAAATCACACATTATCCATCTACATATAGAAAGAATACATATAAGAAATTCAACAGATGTTACAAACTTTAGACCTATAGCAATCTTATCTCCTCGATCCAAAATACTTGAAAAATGTATTCAAAAATAATTGCTAAACTATCTGCTACAGGAAGAACTATTTCCCACACAAAACAAGGCTTGCACTCCCCCTCCTGCATATATGAAATTGCATAAAAACACTCACCAAATACTAGGGATGCTTTACAGAGCCCAAAACTATATTTGCCACTACTTATCACATTCCCACACTTCTTTATTGTGCTCCCATCCTTACTAACCACCAGACATCATAAAAAACATGATGTTCTTCATGTTTCACTTGTGCAGTCATCACATTTGGGTTATCTGCCTGCAGGTAGCCCTCAGCCAGCCTGAATACCAGAGTCTTGGATTTCTGCGTTGGATGCTGTCTCTTCTTCCATGACATCAGGTTGTCAGGGGTATAAAACTTGCAGCCAATGCCATTACATCAGTCTTACTTGCTGTGCGGTGCCCGAAACAGAAACAGTTCACAAGTGCCAGTTGGCCAAATCCTGAAATTTTCGTTGTTGAGTTTCAGAACCAAAGTCTTCTAAAAAATATAAGTACCCCACTGGGAATCTTTTTTCTTGCTCCAACTGATGTCAGTAAAAGTTAACAATTGTCTTACCGGTCCAGCAAATTATTTTGGTACTCGGTATCCGTACTCCGAAATGGCTTCAGTAAGCCATCCGACAACTGATCTTCCGAAAAAACGTAAGGATAAAGACAAAGACAGACTGCATAGGTCCAAAACTGCTGACGACACTTCTGTTAAGCTAGTCGCCGGTCCACCGGTACTCAGTGATGCACTTTCACAGCCCCTGATACCCACTACTTCAGATTCACAGGCCTCTACTGAGACCCATTTGGAGTCCAGTATGCCACGAGATGATTCTTCGACTATGGAACCTGCGGATGTCTCTACCTTGGATGGGTCCAGAGCCACTGTGCAGGCACCGGCTTCTGAGGGTATATTCAGGCCTACAGACTTGCATTTTAATCCAATGCCATCTTTTTCATCCAGGCCTAAAACTCGCACCACGCCTAGAAAACCGAAGTCCAAACCACATGCTCAGGCCCATATGCCTAAAAACAAGTGCTTAGAATGGCTGAAGACCTTATTACCTTAATTAGGGGAAGCCAGCCTTCCCCCTCTAAGAGACCTAGAACTGATTTTCCTTCTGATTCTTCTGATCAGGAATCTGATATTTCTGTTTCTTCTGATTACCAGGATTTGCCCTTATCTACCTATGAGGATTCTGATGCAGAGGGTTCCATTCCCTCTGCTTCCTCTCCAGAAGATTTTTTTTTTTTTGGCAAAACCTTGTACACTCTTAGGGAGCATTTCCGCTGGGAAAGCCAGGACTACTCTGACTCCAAAAAGAGGCTTAGGGAATTCTTACTCCTTCCTCAACACAGGCCTTTAGCTATTCCTCCTGTTCTGGACATTGTAGATGATGCTTTCTTGGAATCTAGCCTTTCCCCAGACACTTTACCTCCAGCTCCCAGAAAACCTGACAGGTATTACAGAGTACCTGAGTCTCACAAGTTCGTTTTCAAGAATCCTACTGTGGATCCAGAGACTATTTCCCAAGGACCAATAGCATTAAGGCTACTGCTGCCAAAAATCCTACCCCTTCTGATAGAGATTCTAGAGCCTTGGACAGATGGGGTAAGAAGGTACACACTTCTGCTACTTTGACCATTAGGGCTTTAAATTGTCAGTTTCATATTTTAAAGTACCAGCAGTATATTATGGGACTAATTAAACAGAAAATTATGTTGATTCCTGACTGTGCTGAACACAAAGAATTACAGGATTTAATGCATTCTGCAGAATAAGTTGGTAAACATACTTTGCAATGTGGTTTTGACTCTTTAGAAGCATCTTGCAGGGCTGCTGTCACTGGGTCTGTACTTAGAAGGCATGCTTGGCTTAAGGAGCAAAACTTGCCAGATCATGTTAAAGCTAAATTACTGGATGCTCCATTAAACCAAGACCACCTGTTTGGCAACATAGCAATAGAAGTCCTGAAAAAGATGGAGGAAAAAACTAAATCTATGCAAACTGTTAAAGATTTCCTGTAAGCACAGCCTCCCAGATTTAGTAGGCATTGGCCGTCAAAGAATTGGTCCTTTCCAGTCTCTTTCAGGCCTTCTCAGTCCAAACCCAGGAACAGCAGACCATCTAGGTTACAGTCTCAGGCTATACACAGGCCTAAGCAGTGGGGGGCTCCCACTACCAAAGCAGTTAGTAGTAAGACACCCCCCTACGGAAAAATGTCGCAATGACTTAACCTTAACCCTTCCAAGCCCTGCTCAACTGCCTGCTCCCTTAGGAGGAAAGCTCGCCCTGCATGCAAAAAACTGGGAACTCATTACCCAGGACAAATGGGTTTTGAATATAGTTTCCCAGTTATACAGGTTCCACTTCCACACCCTAACAACCCCAAATAGTTGGCCAGACCTACCCCCAAATCAGTGGGCAGAGGCCCAACAGCAGGTTCTCTCTCTTCAAAGTATCAGGGTTATTCAACCTGTCCCAGCAGAAGAAAGAGGACAAGGTTTTTGTTCAAGACTTTTCCTGGTACCCAGAAAAGACAGCTCCTGGCATCCTTTGCTGGACCTCTCTATTCTAAACACCTTTGTGGTAATCCCAAAATTCAAAATGCTAACACTTCAACAGCTGCTTCCTATGATAGGCAAATATGCCTGGTTGGCAACCTTAGACTTAAAGGAAACTTACCTGCACATTCCAATAAGGGAATCTTGCAGGAAATACCTACGCTTCTGGGCAGACTCTGTGCACTATCAGATGTCCTTCAAGAATGCAACTGCAGTCATAACATATGGGTTGTCCTGCCTCAGGCAGCCCTCAGTCGGGCCGAATTCGAAAGTCTGGGTCCGGCGTCGGCTGGTGTCGCCTCCTCTCCGACGTCACCACGGCTGGAGTATAAAGGCATCGGCCGACACCATCTTTTTCAGTCTTTCTTGCCGCACGGTGCCCGAAGCAGAAGCAGTTCGCAAGTGCCGGTCGGTCAGCTCCTGTGTTTTCAGTACCGAAGTCATCTAAAAGCTAAGTACCCCGTTGGGGAACATTTATTCTTGCCTCAGCCGATGTCAGAACAAATTGAGAAAGTTAATAATTGTTTGTCTTGTGGTAAACAAATACCTCATAAGGACTTCCATTCTCTCTGCCTTCCTTGCCTGGGCCCAGACCATGACATCTCGGCCTGTGCTGCCTGTGCTTGCTTTAATAAGCGCACTCTCAGGCGCCGGGCAGAATTCGCCGAGGACTTTTTCGGTGAATCCTTTGAAAACATCATGCCGTCGGATCAAACGACTACCCAATCTGCTAAAAAACGCAAGGACCGGGACCGACATCCTCGGGCCGCGTCCACTACCGATGCTACTCCCAAACCCTCTGCCAGTGCTCCTGTCCCTTCGGAAGTGGTAAATCTACCGCTCCAGGCCGACGACACAGCGTTAACATGACCTTTGGTCTCGGAGATCTCTCCGGTGCCGGTTGTTGATTTTCCTCCGGAAACCGAAGTTCTGGATCTACCCGACACCATTTCTGTGGACAAGGTTACGCCTGCTCGTGGGGCTGCTAGGCCTCCTGTATCCATGTCCATCAAGGCTTTTGCACGTGCTAAGGCCGCAAGCCAGGCCAAGGCCCATCCTAGACCTACTGCCCAGGCCCCTTCTTCTGATAAGCAGATCATGTCTCTGGCTGCTGATCTTATTTCCCTTATCAGGGGGTCTCAGCCTCATCCGGAAAGGGGTTCCCAGCCACCTGCAGAGAAAAGGCCCAGAACTGAGCAGGCGGATGACCTCTCCTTGGATGAAGCCTCCGGGGATTCTGAACACTCTGATGCCCAAGAAGAATCCTTCCAGGCCTACTAGGACTCTGATGCTGAGGAATGAATTCCCTCTGCCTCCCCTCCAGAGGATTTCTCTTTTGGTGAAGTCCTGCATTCCATGAGGGAACATTTTCAATGGCAGGGTCAGGAATTCTCTGACTCCAGGAAAAGGCTTCTTACCTTCCTCAAGCTTCCCCAGCACAGGCCTTTAGCTATTCCACCTGTTATGGATGTCTTGGATGATGTTTTCTCTGACTTCAGTGCTAACCCTGATTCTCTTCCTCCGGCTCCTATCAAGCCGGACAGATATTATAGGGTCCCTGACACTCACAAGCACCTTTTTAAGGCCCACTCTGTGGATCTAGAAACTATTTCACAGGGTCCCAAGGGAGTGGCTGCCTCCTCTGCCAAAAACCCACTGCCGGCAGACAGGGAAGCAAGGTCCCTGGAGAGATGGGGTAAAAAAGTATATTTATTTTACATTTGTTGACCGGGCTAGTCCAGCTGGATACATATCCCTTTTCAGTAGAGGCCCGGGGAGAAAAGCTCCAGCATAATGGCAATACATGATGAGAACATGTTACATTTACAATATAAGAATAGGAATAACATAGATTTTATATAAGCACAAGTAGCAAAGCAACAGGTTAAACATACTAGTTGTATAGGATAAACACAGTGGAAATAATGGACTAGGTCACTAATTATCAGGGCCCATTATGAGTACAGGAGATTTGATAAGTTAGTCAGGTTCTGTGCATGGGCATAGCCATTGTAGCTTAAGATGGTTTTTGAGGTTATTTTTGAACTGTTTATGTGAGGTCATGAGTCTAAGGGTGTTTGGCAGGGAGTTCCAAGGCTTTCCAATGGAGTTGGTATACAGGGCATCACCACCCGAGTTCTTAGATTTAGTCGTTAAGATCTGGACGTTATTAGCTGATCGAAGGGAGTTTAGGTTGGAATAGGGGGTCAAAATACTACACAGTGAGGGAGTTCTGTCTGGATGGTGGATTATTTTAAAGGCTTCTGTGAGTTGGTTAAGTTTGAGAAGATTGGGCAGTTCCAACCAACCGAGTTTCCTAAGGTTAAGGCAGTGGTGGGTGCGATATGGGGAACCTGTTATGAATCTAGCAATATGGTTATAAGCAAGAGAGAGCATGTTAAGTTCACGTTTATTGAGGAAAGAAAGAACTGGGGAGGCATATAGTAGGGTGGAGAGGAGATGCGTTCGGGCAATAGTTAGTTTGGTAGAGGGGGTTAAGAAGTTTTTTATTCTGTACATGGATCCAAGTTTTTTGTTAACTGATTTAATGGTTTGGGTAATGTGTATGTCAAATTTAAGCTTATGGTCAATGGTAACACCTAGTAATTTGGTACTGGTGACAGGGGCTATGATGGTCCCGTTGATGGATTTAACGTGGAAGGTTGTAATGTTAGTATTTGGGATTTCGTTGCCAAGGGGTGTGTTGGCATTGGGGAAAAATAGGAGTAATTTAGTTTTTGTTGGATTGAGTAGGAGTTTCAAGTCGGTGAACCATTTCTCAACTAAAGTAAAACAGAGTTGAGTAGTTGTTTGGAGTTTTGAGAGGGAGACATCGGAGCAGATCAGGGTGGAGTCATCAGCATATTGTATGCAGGTGGATTTGGGGATGACTGAGTGAAGGTCATTTATGAAGATGGAAAACAGAAGAGGACCAAGTATGGAGCCCTGAGGAACACCGATGGTATTAGGGAGCAGGTCTGATAGTTTGTTTTGCCACAGGACAGCTTGTTGCCTACCAGTGAGGTACGCTTTAAACCAGCTTAGTGCTGGGGTGTTCAGATGTAGGCTTTCTAGGGTATTAAGTAGGAGATGGTGATTGGCCATATCGAACGCTTTCGATAGGTCAAGAAAGAGGGCGGAGGATATTAGTTTGTTGTTACGATTGCTATTAATGGAGTCTACAAAGGAAAGGAGGGCGGTGGTTGTACTGTGGTGGGGGCGAAAGCCATGTTGCGAGTTAGACAAGAGACGATTAAGGGTTAAGTAGTGAAGGAGTTGTTTGTGAACACATCTTTCCATAATTTTCGCTATTGGGGACAGGATTGCTATTGGCCTGTAGTTGGATGTTTCAGTGGAGGTACCTCCTTTATGAAGAGGGATGATATAAGAAATCTTCCAAGTAGAGGGGATGCAAGCTTCAGTTATAGTTCTATTGATCAGTATGGATATGGGGTAGGCGATGGCTTCGGATGCTATTTGTAAGTATTCCGCTGGGAGGTGATCAGCCGCCAGGGTGGTTGGTTTAAGTTTTTTTAAGAGGGTACAAATATAGGAGGAAGAGACAGGGTTTAGGTTAAAGGAGGTATGGGCAGCTTCATGAGGTTGAGAGGTAGGTGGGGCAGTGGAGGTTAGTTGACCGGCAAGTGATTGGATAGTATCGGTGAAGAAGGAGTTAAAGGTGTTGGCTATTTCTTCCGCATCTTTCCCAATATGCTTCTCAGGGGTTGGGGTAGTAGTTTTACCTGGATGAAGGAGGTTGTTAAATCCTGCCCAGAACTTCTTTGGATTGTTCTGGTGCTTATTCTAGAGGTGGCAGAAGTATTGTTTTTTGTCCTGGGTAGTGGCTGTTTTGGTAGTGTTTCTTAGCTGTTGAAATTTAATGCGATCTTGGGGGGTTTTAGTGGCTCTCCATTTGTCCCAGGCCTGGTCTCGAAGTTTCATTTTGGTTTTGGTTTCTCTAGTTAGCAAAGGTGCTATACGTATTTTGGATCTGATTAGTCTGTTTGGGGCATGTGAGTCAAGTATCCTAAGGAATGTATCGTTGAAGTGGGAAACACTCTCTTCTAGGGGTAGAGTTTTTAAAATGGACCAGTTGCAGGATTTTAGGTCTGCAAGGAATAGTTGTGGGACAAAGTTCTTTTTGTTTCTAATTAGTCTATATAAGGGGGGGTTAGTAGTTGGGCATTTATGTTTAATAATATAGGTAATTAGGTGGTCACTGAGGTCACTGGGAAGGGTCCCAGTGGTATAGTTGATTGAATCTTTATTGGTAAGGATCCAGTCGATGGTGGTTTCTTTTTGGTGAGTATTGCCAAGTCTGGTTGGGGATAGTATATTTTGGGAAAAGCCATGTAGGTTAATAGGTTGTGGGGTTGTATGGGTAGAACAAAGGGACCAGTCTATATTGACATCCCCAAGTACTATGGTTTCTTGTGGGTAACTAGTGGCTAGCCAGGACAGGGTTTGCTCCAGATTTTCTGTGTTCTTCCCTGGTGGGATATAAATTACAATGAGGTTGATGCATTTTTGAGTGTTTAGGCATATCTTTAGGGCAATAAGTTCTAAATTAGAGATTATGGGAGGTTGTATTGGGTTCCTAATGATATTCAGGATATTCCTAAACATAACAGCTATACCTCCACCCCGTTTCTTTACACGGTTGGCCCTGAAGATATTATACCCGGGTGGGAGAATCTCTTCATCCTTAGTGGTGGGTTTTAGCCATGTTTCAGTTAGACACATGATGTCAGGGGAATGAGTAGCTACCATAGCGTGCAGGTTGTGAACCTTGTTGTTAATGCTTCTTAGGTTCAGATGTAGTACTAGAAGGGAGTCAGTAGAATTACGAGCTAATTTAGAGGGGTTAGAGTCTGGGACAGTAGTGGGACCTGGATTGGGATGAATATCACCATAAATGGTAATACTACTTTTCAGGTAAATTAATAGTCTTTGTAGTTTAAATAGTAATTTGAGGTTATTTTTATTATTTGAAATTTTAGGGTGATGAAGGGTGAGTTGGACTATGTTAGGGGATTTTGTTTTATCAGTGTTGGGCGTTGGTGGGACAGATATGGCAGAAAGATTAGTATGGCAGTTGGTGTAGCTCTTAGGGAGGGAGATTCCTATCAGAGTTTGGTTTTCATACTTTGTTAAAAAATAGGCAATAAGGAGTAGTAGTGTTGTTGAGAAGGGGGTGATAGAATAAGTGAATTTGGCCATGGTGTAAGAGGGGAAAGTGTACTGGGAAGGGGAGAGACTTTAGTTTTACCTTTAGAATTGGGGGAGGGCCTAGAAGTGGGAGGAGTAGTGAGGAAATTGAAGGGGCGTCGGGTTTGCAAAGGGGAACGTGGGAGGGGTTATCTATTCCTATAAATGTAGAGGTACTGGGGGCGGGTGGGATATGGGGGCAGGGAGGGGAGCGGAGCGGAGCCCGAGCGAAGCGGAGCGGGGCATACACTGCCAGGAGTTCTCAGGGTCTTAGAGGCAGCAATAGGTGAGTGCAATATTCAGCGTAGTGGAGTTACTACCAATGCTTACAGGAAAGAAGCACTTTGCAGAGATATATTTTGCACTTTAGTTAATAAAATGGTACTGCCAGGTTCCAGTTTAGTGAAGGGATAGTAGGCTGTGAGTATTACCCTTTTAGTCTTTTCAAGAGATTAGGTAGTAGTTTTTTAAGGAGGTGAGGACTGGTCTTTGCATATGCTTTGGTTGTTGTCCAGGTAGGAGCGTTTGGTCTTGGGAGCCACGCGTTGTTAGGATTAGAGTGGGGGGCTTCCCTTTTAGTCTTTTCAAGAGATTAGGTAGTAGTTTTTTAAGGAGGTGAGGACTGGTCTTTGCATATGCTTTGGTTGTTGTCCACGCGTTGTTAGGATTAGAGTGGGGGGCTTCCTGGAGGCTGGGAAATACGACCAGGCAGGAGGACAGGTAGTATATACTTCTACTACCCTGGCCATGAGGTCACTAAATTGCCTTTTTCACATGTTTCAGTACCAGGATTTTCTCCTGGATGATTTACAGAAAAAGTTAGCTTCTCCTGAGCCTATTGATAAAAAGGCATTGCAGGATCATATATATAGCATTCAGCAGGTTAATAACCATTTTCTACAGTGTGGTTATGATGCACTGGAAGCTTCATGTAGGGCAGCTATGACTGGGGCTGTGATACGTAGACATGCTTGGTTAAAGGATCAGTCTTTGCCTGACCATGTTAAAGTAAAGTTACTTGATGCACCTTTGGAAAAACAGAAGCTTTTTGGTGCTACTGCACAAGATGTATTAAAATCCATAGAGGAAAAAGCAAAGTCAGTACAGACAGTCAAGGATTTCCTTCAGGTTCAGCCACCCAGATTCAGCAGAAACTGGCCCTCAAAGAATTGGTCCTTCCCCGGCTCAGACAAGTTTCAAAGGGGAAAAAGCAGACGTGCCTGAGGTAGAGGACAATACCGAGGATCTCACAGGGGACGCCAATGGCAACCTCCAAATCAAAGAAGTGGTGCAGACAGTTCAGCTGCACCACAAGGACAATCACAATGACTTGATTTTCATTCCGCCTACAAAGGTTCAAAGAGAAGCACCCTTGGGCGGAAAATTATCCTTATTCTCACAGAACTGGCATATCTTAACCAAGGACAACTGGATTCTGGATTTGATAGACAAAGGTTACAGATTCCACTTCCACACATTACCAATAAGACAAGGCATGCCAAACCTGCCACATCATCAAAGGGCAGAGGCACTCTCTCAAGTATCCGAGCTGTTAAGCATAAAAGCAATAGAAAGGGTTCCTCCTCAGGAGCAAGGCCAGGGATTTTATTCAAGACTGTTCCTTGTTCCAAGAAAAGAAAACAAATGGAGACCCATACTGGACTTGTCATCTCTAAACACTTTTCTCATACTGCCAAAGTTCAGAATGCTGACGTTGCAGCAACTCCTTCCCATGCTGGGCAAGGGGTCTTGGCTGGTCACTCTGGACCTCAAGGAGGCATACCTGCATGTCCCAATCAGACAAAGCTGCAGAAGATACCTCAGATTTCTTGCAGGAACAGAGCATTATCAATTCTCAGCATTGCCGTTTGGCTTATCTACTGTGCCCAGAGTGTTCATGAAATGCCTGGCATCAGTAGTGGCACACTGCAGACTGCAGGGGATTCAAATATACCCCTACTTGGACGACTGTCTCATACAAGCAGACAACAAACAAACCTTAAAAGAAAATTTGGACTATGTCATGCATCTACTGCAGGCCTTGGGATAGACAGTCAACATTCAGAAGTCAAAGCTACTGCCATCCCAACAGATTACCTTCTTAGGAGCCAAACTGGACACAGAAAACCAAATGGCCTACCTTACAGAGGAAAAACAGCAGCAATTACCAGAGTACTTCAAAGGCCTAGCAAAACTCTCCCAGCTGACTGCAAGGAAAATCCTGCAGGCCCTGGGATTCATGGCATCTTGCATCCTTCTGATACCTTTGGCAAGACTTCATATGAGAAAGCTGCAATGGTATTTAAAAAACTTATGGTCTCAACACAGCCAAGGCCTAGAGGACATAATCCCACTTATTCCATGTGTGCAAAAAGAATTTTTATGGTGGGCTCAAGCCAGTCAGCAAAACAAAGGTATGCTTTTCAACAGACCTCAAGCAGGCCAAATGATTACAACAGACACCTCAGACCATGGATGCGGGGCGCACATGGAGGACAGGTGCATTCAGGGGCAATGGACCCCAAAGGAAAGACATCTGCACATAAACCAAAAGGAAATGTTGGCAGTGATACATGCTATCGAGACTTTCGAAAAATCACTACAACAAGGACATTTACTGATAAGGACAGACAACACCACTGTCATGTGGTACATAAACAAGCAGGGAGGCACTCACTCTTATCCCCTCTGCAGACTAACAATGCTTCTCTGGGAAAAATCCCTGAGCCTGAAGATACATTTACAATCCCAGTTTGTACCAGGCAAGGACAATGTACTGGCGGACAACCTGAGCAGAAATTTCATGGATTCACACGAATGGATGTTGCATCCTCACATTTTCTCTCAACTGATGAAGTCATGGGGAAGACCGGATGTAGATCTTTTCGCATCCCACTTAAATCATCACCTGAAAAGGTTCTGCACAAGGACTCACCATCCTCTAGCCTGGAAGACGGATGCTCTCTCCTTCAGCTGGAATTCTCTAAAAATGTATGCATTCCCTCCTCTGCCTCTGCTGACCAAGGTGATACTGAAGATCAAAGCAGAACACCCAACAGGTATTTTGATAGCTCCAGACTGGCCAAGGCAACACTGGTACCCATTGCTATTGACCATAACTCGGACCAAACCATGGCCTCTGACTCTATGGCCCCTGCTCCTAACACAACACAATTACAGGACTGTACATCAAGACCTGAAATCATTACATCTGACAGCCTGGAGACTAACATGACTTCTCCACCTAACTCTCTATCAAATTCGGTTCAAGAGATCTTGCTGGAAGCATGCAGACCTTCCACAAGA
Organism: Protopterus annectens; assembly: GCF_019279795.1. Taxonomy (NCBI): domain Eukaryota; kingdom Metazoa; phylum Chordata; order Ceratodontiformes; family Protopteridae; genus Protopterus; species Protopterus annectens. The sequence goes on along the minus strand of NC_056749.1, from coordinate 605,545,647 downwards.
AAAACATATTCAGCCAAATGGAAGGGATTCAGCATCTGGAATGCCAACAGGGGTCAGGATACAGCATTACTGAGTATACCTCAGATTTTAGAATACTTGGCAGAACTACTTCATACTGGACTTTCATACTCTTCAATAAAGATTCATGCCTCAGCAATCTCAGCAAAATACAACTGTGACCCTCCAGTGTTTTCTCATCCCTTGCTAAGACAGTTTCTAAGGGGAATAAAGAATATCAAACCTCCCAGAAAACAGCCAGTACCTGCATGGGACCTCAGTTATGTGTTGGAAAAATTAACTCTTCCTCCATTTGAGCCAGCAGCAAGTTCAGAAATGCAATTTCTTTCATGGAAGACGGCCTTCTTATTGGCAGTCACATCTGCAAGAAGAGTTTCAGAGATACAGGCACTCATGGCAGTGCCTCCCTTCCTCATTTTTCATCAAGACAGAGTTTCTCTAAGAAACAATCCTACATTCATGCCCAAAGTTATTTCCAGGGTGTCTCTGAATCAAGCTATTCACCTGCCTACATTCTTCCCCAATCCTCAAAATAGGGGGGAAAAGCTGCTGCATACTTTGGACATACACAGACAACTACGTTACTACTTGGACAGAACTAAGGCCACCAGAAAGTCTGACCAACTGTTTGTAGCCTATGCTGCTGGAGTGCAAGGAAAAGCAATCTCCAAACAAACAATTTCAAAATGGATTGGACATTGCATCAGATTCTGCTATTCTTTCCATGGAAAAGGTGTGCCAGCCAATATTAGGCCACATTCCACCAGAGCTATGGCCACTTCCACAGCTTTCCTAAAAGGAGTGGCAACAAAGGACATTTTAGAGGCTGCTACATGGAGCTCCGTGCATACATTTACCAAGCACTACAACCTGTCCTTATATTCCAGATCCCGAGCAGGCTTTGCTTCGGCAGTCCTGCAGGGGATTTTAGCTACACCATCCTTATCTTAGTTCCATCCACCCCCAGCTTGGCTATGGTATTCAACCCATATGTTATGACTGCAGTTGCATTCTTGAAGGACATAGTACAGTTTTGTACCTACCATAAATGTAGATGTCTGATAGATATGCAACTGCAGTCGGAATTTCCCTCCCACCTACCCCTCTGTATCCTTCTTTTTGGGTCCCTACCCCTTTTCCCATTAGCTGGGGGTATTCCTATGGTGTATCTGTTTATTACTGTAGTGCATGTTTGGGATTATTTTTATCCATTTACCAAATTTAGCCTTCCTAGGAGGGCACCTGGCATCTGGGGCAAGAAACACTGAAGAAGATGGCGTCGGCCGATGCCTTTATACTCCAGCCGTGGTGACGTCGGAGAGGAGGCGACACCAGCCGACGCCGGACCCAGACTTTGGAATTCGGCCGACCGAGGGCTGCCTGAGGAAGGACAACCCATATGTTATGACTGCAGTTGCATATCTATCGGACATCTACATTTATGGTAGGTACAAAACTGTACTTTCTCTGCACTTCCCTTTGGCTTATCTACTGCACCCAGGTTACTCACAAAGTGTCTAGCTGCAGCCATTGCATTTTGCAGGCAGAGAAAAATTCAAATATATCCATACTTGGACAATTGTCTGATTCAGACAGAAAGCCAAGACTATTAAAACATCTGGCATTCATAAAGAAACTTCTAACCTCTCTGGGGTACACCATAAATGAAAAGAAATCTCACCTAGTACCCTGCCAACAGATTGTATTCCTGGGAGCAAGCTTGAATGCAACTTCCTAGATGGCTTTCCTCACTCCAGAGAAACAAGTTTATTTGACAACCCATTTCAAACTAGTGGCCACAAAGACCCAGCTATCTGCAAGGAAAGTTCTGCAAGCCCTGGTGTTCATGGCTTCTTGCATTCTACTAATTCCATATGCAAGACTGCATATGAGGAATCTACAGTGGTAGTAAAAAGCCTATGGTGTCATTCTCAGGACCTGGAATCAATGATACCTTTCATTCCTTGTATAAAGACAGAGTTCCTTTGGTGGGCAGAGGCCTGCTACCACAACAAGGGGCTCCCTTTCACTCTACCCCCTTTCGCCCAAACCGTAACAACAGATGCATCAGACTATGCATGGGGGGCTCACTTGGCAGGGCAGTGCATTCAGGGCAAATGGAACCTGAGAGAGATGCACCTGCATGTCAACCAAAAAGAAATGCTATCTGTACAGAATTCCCTGTCAGCCTTCAAAGACCACATCCTCCCAGGACAATTATTGGTAAAGACAGACAACACCACAGCTATGTGGTACATAAACAAGCAGGGGGGGACCCACTCGTACCCTCTCTGCAGACTAGCCATGGCTCTGTGGAACACAGCCTTGAGCTACCAAGTAAACCTGCAAGCTCAATTCCTGCCAGGCAAGCTAAATTCACTGGCAGACGACCTAAGAAGAAATCTCATGGACCCACACAAATGGAAACAGGAACCAAAAATATTCAACCTTTTGAGGAACAAATGAGGGACTCCAGAGGTAGACCTGTTTGCGTCCCCTCAGAACTACAAATTGGACCAATTCTACACAAGGACTTCCCACAGTCAAGCCTGGAAAGTGGATGCCCTGTCCTTTACCTGGGCAAGCCTCTCAGTTTAAGACTTTCCCCCTCTGCCTCTCCCCTTGAAGGTTCTTCAAAAGATCAAACAGGACAAGCCAAGGACAATACTGATTGCACCAGACTGGCCACGCCAGCACTTTTACCCCCTCTTGCGCAGTATGACACTACTGGAACCATGGCACCTGCCTCAGACCTCTTCCCTGTTGTCCCAGCAGGCGGGCCAGATTCTGCATCCTCAGCTTCAAACCATGAACCTTGAATAGTATCCCTCAGTAATAAGGTGCTAGATGTCATTCTGGAGGCAAGGAGGCCTAGTACTAGAACATTTCATGCTGAAAAGTGGAAAAGATACTGTTCCTGGAGCCAGACTCAGGGGATGGGAACAACGGTGCTCAGCTTACCTCATATTCTTCAGTACTTAACAGAAATGCTCCACAAGGGTCTGTCCTTCTCATCAAATCATGAATTAAAATTCATGCCTCTGCCATTTCAGCACATTGTAATACTGAGCCGCCCCTCTTTTCTCAGCCCCTGCTAAAGCAATTCCTTAGAGGGGCCAAAAATTAAGACTCCCCCAGGAGGGCCCCTACTCCAGCCTGGGACCTTAACTTTGTATTGGAGAAGCTCACTCTCCCTCCCTTTGAGCCAGCTGAAACTGCAGAGTTTAAATTCATTTCTTGGAAAACAGCCTTCCTTCTAGCCATCACTTCAGCTAGAAGAGTGTCTGAATTACAGGCCTTTATGGCAGTGGAACCCTTCATTATCTTCCATGCAGACAGGGTTTTCCTCAGGACCAATCCTTCCTTTATGCCCAGAGTGGTGTCTAATGTGGTCATAAATCAGGCCGTTCATTTGCCTACTTTTTTCCCTAATCCGCAAAACAAAGGAGAACGAATACTGCACTCTCTGGACGTGCACAGACAACTTAGATTTTATTTGGCCAGGACTAAGCCTCTCAGAAAATCTGAACAGCTGCTAGTTGGGTTTGTTGCAGTGGCAGAGGGGAAGGCCATTTCAAAGCAAACCATTTCTAAATGGGTAGCCCATTGCATTAATTTCTGCTATAAGCACCATGGAAAACCTACCCCACAGGGGATAAGATCACATTCCACCAGGGCTGCATCTACCTCTGTAGCCTTTCTCAGAGAAGTCCCTACCAGGGACATCCTAGAAGCTGCTACCTGGAGCTCTGTACATACCTTCACCAAGCATTACCACATGCCTATTTTTTCTAAATCCAGAGCTAGTTTTGCCACTGCAGTCTTGCAGGGCTTAATAGCTGGCCCTAATGCTCTCTAATGTCCTCCTCCCTTCCTTAGCTTTGGGAATCAACCCAAATGTGATGACTGCAACAGTGAAACATGAAAAACATAGTACAGTTGTGTACACTTACCATAAATGTAGATGTTAGAGTGTATTCACTGTTGCAGTCCTGGTTACCCTCCCCTCTATCCCCCTGACTTCTCTTGGCTCTACTTTTCCTTCTTGTTTGGTGTATTTAAGCTTTCTGGTGTATTTGTTTTTTGATGGAGGTGTACCATAACATATAATTGCTTCCCATTGTGGGGGCACCTGACATCTGGGGCAAGAAAAACTGATGTATTGGCATCGGCTGCATGTTTTATACCCCTGACAACCTGACGTTTTGGAAAAAGAAATAGGCAGGCAACAGTAATTCTTAAACTTTTATGGTTAGCGCTTTTGTCAAGTATTCTTGCACTCAACTTCATCAGGCACTAGTTAAAAGAATGGTAGCCATATTTAAAACCAGATTCATAGTCACATGTTCAGTCACCTCACATGACACCATGTCACCTGATACATTTCTCATTTCTATAACACATGTATCTAAAAAATGTATAAACAATTATATAAAAAATGTGTATACACTTTCCTATTGACTTAATACTCAAATTCATATGTACATATACAAAGAATACATAAATATACATGAAAAAGCCAGCTAAAACAACCAAAAAAAATATTTGTTATTGTGTACATAAAGACTGTTACATGTCACTAATCAGCCTGAATAAATTTCAGTTGAATGTCATAAATTCATGTACTTGTGTGTGTGTGTGTGTGGGGGGGTTGTGTGTATATAACAAACACAAAGAGTGCCCCAAATTATATGTCTAGTCACCTGAGTATTAGCTTTGTGTTAATGTTTTAAACTCCTCAGTTTCAAGACACATGCCAAAGAGCATACATCGTTCAACCCTGGTGTCACATAGGCCCTAGTTCTAAGCTGCCAAATCAGCTCCTTCACCTCAAGTTTTAAGCCTAATGGACCGACCCTGATGTCAATTTCAATTTGGTTGATCACCCTGAATGTGAAGGAATGACCAGGGTTTTCTACCACATGTTTTGCGAGAGCATTGTCTGTTTTGGCTTTCCTAATGTGGCAAATATGCTTGTACACTCTTTCTCTTAGTTTACGCTCAGTCTTGCCGATGTGAAAACCCCTACAAGACTGGCAGGAAGCGAGGTAAACAACCATAGTGGAATTGCAATTAAATCTGCCCCTACAAGCGAATTTTTCATCCAGGATGTTAAATCGGTTACCTGTTTGCATAAACCTGCAATAAGAGCAGGCTTCGCATTTGTACATACATGGAATACATATCATCTTCGGGAGTGGGACTTCCAAGAGGTTTTTCAAATTAATCCCCCTCCTGTAAACTACATTTGGTGCAGGTCCAAATTTAATAAATTTTTTGTCTATTTGGAAAATATTGCAATTCTTTTGCAAAATCTGTCTAATGTTTTCACCATCTGAACTAAACGTAGTAATGAAGGCATACCTATAATCGACCCTTAGGTTACTTTCACCTACAACAGGTACCCCATCATTAATACTCATCCCCTGATTGCTGTTGTCTAAAATGCCTTTAAAATGGCCATTTATCCTTTAATTTTGAACTTCCTCAAATAGGTTGCTCAACATGTCTACAGGGTATCCTCTGTTTGTGAACATTTGCAATAACAATCTACACTCCTCCTCAAAGTCAATGGCAGTAGTACACATTCTTGCGGCCCAGACCAGTTGTCCCTTTACTATGGACCTTTTTTATGTTGGGGGTGGGCACTACTGTAATAGAGGAAGGAGTTACAATAAGTGTCCTTCAATGTATTTTGGCTAAATACTGTTTGTTGGTGTTATCCTTCCTTAATTCTACATAAAAAAAAAATATTCTTTCAATATGAAATACGTGGGTGAACACCAGAAAATCCGTTGTGTTGTTGCAGTATATCATAAATTCCTTAAACGTACTTTCTTCTCCCTGAAAGATCAAAACAATATCATCCAAAAATCTGGTATAGTAATGAATCTCACCCTTAAATCTATTTATGGTGTTATGCACAAATTGGTCCTCCCAAAAGGCCATTACTAAGTTATCAAAATTGCCACCCAACAATTCTGTAAATAAAACTGGCCATTGAACAAAAAGAAGTTGTTGGACAAAATTATGTCCAACAGTTCTGTTATTAGGCCGATTTCAGATGCAGGTGCCTCTCTTTTTACTAATAGTAACTCAAGCCATTCAATACCCACATCACGTGGGATGATGGTGTACAAATCTTTGACGTCAATTGTGGCAAAGTTAAAATCAGGGTGAAAGACCTGGTTGTTTATTGCTTCCAAAAAAGACCAGGAGTCCTTTCAAATAAAGGTTTCCCTTGATGCATATTTTTTCAACAAACTGTCCACAAATTTTGCCAATGGGTATGTCATTGAATCCCTTCCATCCACAATTGCGTGCATGGGAGGGTCCATCAAGCATTTGTGGATTTTCGGAATCCCAGAAATCACAGGGGTTTTAGGAAAAACATAGTTAAGTAATTTACCAAATTTAGATCAATCCTGTTCTCCATGTCCAAGTCATTAACAAACACCTTAATATGGTTGTATGCTTGGTTTACCTCGTTTAGAGAAACCTGCGTATATGTAGCCAAATTAAGCATATTTTCCATTCTCTGTATGTAGTTTGTATGATCAAACATCATCAAACCACCACCCTTGACAGCCTTAACAATTCTTACATCAGTATTCCTCAAGGCATCTATCAAAACCTATTCATCCCTTGACATGTTAAAGGCTTCACTCCCTGGATTATTCACATTATTGAAGCTATTCCTTTTGGTAGCCGATAAACACATAAGGTCAATGTCACACATCCTTTCAAATGTATCCAACAATGGATGTAACAGTGGATTGTAAACACTGGGTTGTTTAAGCTCTGCATTTACACTCAACTCATTATTGAACAACAGGTTTAAATTGAGTTTCCGTAAGTACAATTTTAAGTCAATCAAAACACCACAAATGCCCATTCTTTTAGTTGGTACAAATGTCAAGCCTTTAGAAAGGACATTAAGTAATTCTGGTTAAACAGTATATTCTGAGTAGTTGAAAATCTTAAAGTCACCTCCCAGAGTCAACTATTACATGTGGTAAATGTACCAACTCAGGCTGTCCTAAGGTGGGTTGCAAATTATCGTTGGAAACAGGATTTTGAAAATTAGTATTTGCTTCCAACACCATATTAGGTGTTACCTTTTGCAGCCTCGACGCTTGTTGATCTTCCACCCATTGTGTCCACTGTTCTGGGTTGCCCAATCTTGCTTCTGTCCCTGGTGAAAATTTGGGTAATAAGCTGCTGACCTCGCATTTGTGTTTGCCTGGGAGTGAACAGCTTCAGTTCGATTTTGAAGCCATTCGCTTCTTCTTAGTTCCTGAGTATCCTGTAAGGTTATTCCTCCATTTCCCTCACTTGTACCAACCAAGTCCTGTTGGTCTAAGCAGGAGAAGTGGCTGTTTTCTCCTATATTGGATGGTTCATTGTCACTGCTAGCCCGGGTGTTGGAAAAATTGTTATTCACTTCCGCTCGAGCGTTCCATTGCTCTGAAAGAGGAGGTTCCGGATAAGCCATCCCTCTTTTGTACTCGTCCTCATCTCGCTTCAATTTTTTGATTTTAGTTTCTCCATTTGCTTGTCGATATTAGTGAAAACTCACTGGTAATCGAATTGGTACCAGGGGAAATCAAGGTCTGTCCTGGTAACATAGGTTCATAGGTTCATAGATTAGTACTAGGCTAACTGCCCTTGTGGGCCATTTTCAGCCTAGCCAATTGCCCCATGTGAGAATCAAACCCTGCACTTTATGTTTGTAAGGTAAACACCTTAACCATTATGCCAGCCTCCCACCATTATCCACATCCTTGCTCTCCTGCACTAGGGTGTCCACCATGAATTGGTAGTGCTTAACCAGCACTTCCAGAAATTCAAGCCCTTGTTGATTGAACAGTTTCAAGAGCTCAACATGGAAGGCTGAATTGGAAATCAGCCCTGTCGGATAATGCCAGGTACGAAGCCCTTTGTGCACCTGGTGCTGCTTGATGCATTCCTTAAAATAGGAAATTTCGGGTTGTAACGTCTTTAACTTGAAAGACTTATAATCCAAAAAATTGAGGTTGTCCACAATGCTGAAGTTATTGTTGGAAAAGCTGGCACTAACATCAGCTTGGTTAACCTCATTCTGCAAACCAGTGCCTGGTTGTAGCCAGACATTAAGTATTAAAGATGTTGAATTAGTAAGAGTAATCGCATTTCGATTCCCAATATTCCCTCGAGGTGACATTGAACTGGGTGGTGGGGGTCAAACCAGCCCTTACAAGCAAATTTTTCATCCAGGATGCAAACAGGTAACTGATTTAACATCCTGGATGAAAAATTTGCTTGTAAGGGCAGATTTAATTGCAATTCCACTATGGTTGTTTACCTTGCTTCCTGCCAGTCCTGTACGGGTTTTTACATTGGCAAGACTGAGCGTAAACTAAGGGAAAGAGTGTACAAGCATATTTACCACATTAGGAAAGCCAAAAACAGACAATGCTCTTGCAAAACATGTGGTAGAAAACCCTGGTCATTCCTTCACATTCAGGGTGATTGACCAAATTGAAATTGACATCAGGGGTGGTCCATTAGGCTTAAAACTTGAGGTGAAGAAGCTGATTTGGCAGCTTAGAACTAGGGCCTATATGACAACAGGGTTGAACGACGTATGCTCTTTGGCATGTGTCTTGAAACTGAGGAGTTTAAAATGTTAACACAAAGCTAATACTCAGGTGACTAAACATATAATTTGGGGCACTCTTTGTGTTTGTTATATACACACAAATCCCCCCCCCATACACAAGTACATGCATTTATGACATTCAATTGAAATTTATTCAGGTTGATTAGAGACATGTAACAATTTTTATGTACACAATAACAGATATTGTTTTTTGGATGTTTTAGCTGGCTTTTTCATGTATATTTATGTATTCTTTGTAAATGTGCATATGAATTTGAGAATTAAGTCAATAGGAAAGTGTATACACATTTTTTTACACAATTGTTTATACAATTTTTCGGTACATGTGATATAGAAATTAGAATTGTATCAGATAACATGGTGTTATGTGAGGTGACTGAACATGTGAGTATGAATCTGGTTTTAAATATGGCTACCATTCTTTTAACTAGTGTCTGATGAAGTTGAGTGTAAGAATAGACACACTTGAAACTTTGAAACTGTGAAGAAAAACACCAAGTCCAGAAACAACAACTTCGACAGGCAGAAAACGACTCAGACTCTTAGATATTTTTAGTGCTTTCATTCACTTTATTACCGTGAACTTCTTCAGAAAAAATGCAAGTAAACACACCTATTCCTTTTATAGTGTTCAAGTAATGCAGGAAATGATGTAATAACTTTAAATAATTATAGATGTTTTCAAAAAAACACAAATAAACCCTATTCTGTCTAATCTACAAAGATATAAAATCAATATGTCATATATAAAATCTATATTGTGTGTAATATGCTCTCTGTCTATACAATAAAAAACATTTTAAATTTATAACTTCATTTAGCCCTGGTGCTTCATCTGCCCCAAACACCAGCTGCCAAAAAGCCTCTCCACATTCCAAAGTGTTGTTTAAATCTCCCCCTAACAAACCTTTGTCCATACTATCTAAAACAAAAAACTCATATTTTTTGAAATCAGAACATAAAAGTGCATGTCTGGCCAAAGCGTTGTTTTTGTTCTTTCTTATGGCTAGAATATGTTCATACACCCTACATTTAAAAATTATTTTCGTCTTTCCTATATAATAACTTATACAAGTAACACAGGTTGCCAAATACACCACTAGCTCACTGTTAAAATTGTAACACTTTTTGGCCCAAAAAGTTTGTTTTAGATGTTCTACTACTGCAAAGGAAGAGTTACTCATATATCTATACTGCTTGCAGTTTGTGCAACTAAAAGTTCCTTTTTTGTTTGAACAAATTCTATCTGGATTCTTGTTGTTACCTGTTGCTGATTCCAACATATACTTAATGTCAGTGATTTTTTTATATGTGAACTTGGGTGTGTGTCCTAATATGGAAACCAAGTCTTTGTTTCCAAGAATAATTCTCCAATTATTTTCGATGATACATTTAATACACCACATTTCTTTAACAATAGGTATAGGAAATGTGAAAAATTCTTGGGTATACTTTTCTTTGTTATTATTACAAACTGATGGTACACCTACTGCTAAGTCTTTGAAAATTAAGATAGGTTTGGCTACCCCTTTTCTTAATAAACTAACTTCACTTTCTATTTTTTTCTAAAAAACCTTGTTCGTACCCTCTGTGGAGAAAAAGGGATCTCAAAAATAATAATTCTTCTTTGAAAATCTCGTCGTCTGAGGTGTCTGCTTAGTCTAATTATTTGACCCTTTATAACTCCTCTTTTCATATGAAATGGGTGCATACTGTCTTTGTGTAAATACTGGTTATCAAAATATGGTTTCCTATATATTTTCCTCTTAAAACCTTTGGTGACATCATCAATACTTAGTGTCAAATCCAAAAAAGTTATGTTTTTTCCAAATCCCCCAATCTTGAACGACAAAAAATCTGTGGTCTGATTTAAATTATAAACAAATTTCACAAATTCTGCATGCTCACCCCTCCATAAGAAAAACAAATCATCTATGTATCTGTGGTACAAACACACCTTACTAAAATTTGCATTTGATTTCAGGAATTTAATTTCCCAGTTTGCCATGACAATGTTAGCAAAAGACGGGGCCACCCTTGCCCCCATGGCTACTCCTGAGGTTTGTTTGTATAAAGTGTTGTTAAACTTGAAAAAATTATTATCCAATACTAATTCCATTAAGGCACGTAACATGTTTGCTTTTGTCCCTGAGAAATCTGTGTGTCCATTTAAATATTCTCTCATATATTCTATTCCTTGTTCTTGGTCAACGGAAGTGTATAAATTCTTTACATCGTGTACCAAAATATAAGTCCTCACTAAAACTACCATATTCCCTCAATATTTCTAATAAATGCCATGAGTCCCTAATGTAGGATTCAGAGCTCTGAACTACTGGATTCAGCATGTTATCTGACCAGATTGAGATATTTTCAGTCTTTGATTGCTTTGCTGAAATAATTGGTCTAAAAGGTGGATTTCTGCCATTATTCTGAATCTTAGGAATACCAAAAAATGAAGCTAATTTTGGATGTTCCTTGAGTAAAAAAGCATACTCAGTTTTGTTCAATTCCCCTTGACAAAACATGTCAAACAAAATAGAATCTAACCTTTTAAATTTTTGACACACTTGTTCATAAGTCACTTTTTTGTATATTCTTTGTTCATGTAACATTTCATCTACTGATTTTGTGTAGTCACAGGTGTTCATGATTACTATTTTGCCCCCTTTATCGCCTTCATTATCCTTATATTAGAATTTGTAGTCAAAGATTTTAAGGCCATAAATTCTTGATTTGTCAGATTGTTTTCTACCTGAGGACTTTTCAACCTTCTGAATTCACTTTCACAAATTTTTTGAAAAACTTGTAATGTGTTAAGTAGTGGCGGATTGAAAGTACTAGGGTTACTGAGTGTTGTTCTGTCTATCTGATTATGAATTCCTATATCATCCATAATGTATTTTAAATTTAATTTTCTTAAAAATAACCTAAAATCTATAAGTAATTTACCAAGATTCATTCCACTTGTTGGAATGAAAATGAAACCTTTTTTCAATACATTTTCAACTACTGGAAAAATAAAAAAAGTCAGACAAATTCAAAGTTCCAACTTCATAAGTACTGGGAATGGCAGTTTTTGGTGAATTTACCACCTCCGTTTGTTCTTCCCTCTGCCCTTCCCCTTGTACTGGGTAGAATTGTACCACTTTGTAGTCTTTTTGTTCTGTCCCTGAACTTCCTGAAAAGGAGTTTTATTCTGGTCAACTGATGAAGCAACCTTTTCAGCATAGTTTCCACCAGTGTTTGTTGTTAACTTCTGAACCAATTGAAGGTACATCTGGAAAATCACCTGGAAACACCTCTATACTATTGGTGTTTCCTGTTGGTCCTATTCCTTTAGTTGATGTCCCTGGTGAAACTATGTTATCCTGTATACCATGATCTTTATTTGTCCTTGAAAATGCATTTGTTAATGGTGCGGAGCTGTCAAGTACAATGTAAGCTTGATCGCTATTATAAGAAAGAATGTCCCTTCTTAATTTGGACTGCTTTCTTGAAATGATCGTTGCTTTGTGATGATCAGCCTTTATCTCTACTCCATTGTATAATTCAATGAGTTTATTAAAACTAGAATACTTGAGGTTGTCCACAATGCTGAAGTTATTGTTGGAAAAGCTGGCACTAACATCAGCTTGGTTAACCTCATTCTGCAAACGAATGCCTGGTTGTAGCCAGACATTAAGTATTAAAGATGTTGAATTAGTAAGAGTAATCACATTTGGATTCCCAATATTCCCTCGAGGTGACATTGAAACTATTGAACTGGCTGGTGGGGTCAAACCAGCCCTTACAAGCGAATTTTTCATTCAGGATGTTAAATCAGTTACCTGTTTGCATAAACCTGCAATAAGAGCAGGCTTTGCATTTGCACATACCTGGAATACATATCATCTTTGGGATTGGCAGTTTCAAGAGGTTTTTTAAATTAATCCCCCTCCTGTAAACTACATTTGGTACAGGTCCAAATTAAGTCCAAGTCCAATTAAGTCCAAAATAATCGACCCTTAGGTTACTTTCACCTCCAACAGGTACCCTATCATCAATACTCATCCCCTGATTGCTGTTGTCTAAAATTTGTCTGTTATAGGTATGCCTTCATTACTATGTTTAGTTCAGATGGTGAAAACATTAGACAGATTTTGCAAAAGAATTGGAATATTTTCCAAATAGACAAAGAATTTATTAAATTTGGACCTGCACCAAATGTAGTTTACAGAAGGGGGATTCATTTGAAAAACCTCTTGGAACTGCCACTCCCAAAGATGATACATATTCCAGGTATGTACAAATGTGAAGCCTGCTCTTATTGCAGGTTTATGCAAACAGGTAACCAATTTAACATCCTAGATGAAAAATCTGCTTGTAAGGGCAGATTTAATTGCAATTCCACTATGGTTGTTTACCTCGCTTCCTGCCAGTCTTGTACGGGTTTTTACATTGGCAAGACTGAGCGTAAACTAAGGGAAAGAGTATACAAGCATATTTACCACATTAGGAAAGCCAAAAACAGACAATGCTCTTGCAAAACATGTGGTAGAAAACCCTGGTCATTCCTTCACATTCAGGGTGATCGACCAAATTGAAACTGACATCAGGGGTGGTCCATTAGGCTTAAAACTTGAGGTGAAGAAGCTGATTTGGCAGCTTAGAACTAGGGCCTATATGACACCAGGGTTGAACGACGTATGCTCTTTGGCATGTGTCTTGAAACTGAGGAGTTTAAAACGTTAACACAAAGCTAATACTCAGGTGACTAAACATATAATTTGGGGCACTCTTTGTGTTTGTTATATACACACAAACCCCCCCACCCCCCTTACACAAGTAAATGCATTTATGACATTCAATTGAAATTTATTCAGGTTGATTAGAGACATGTAACAATTTTTATGTACACAATAACAGATATTGTTTTTTGGATGTTTTAGCTGGCTTTTTCATGTATATTTATGTATTCTTTGTATATGTGCATATGAATTTGAGTATTAAGTCAATAGGAAAGTGTATACACATTTTTTTACACAATTGTTTATACAATTTTTAGGTACATGTGATATAGAAATTAGAATTGTATCAGATAACATGGTGTCATGTGAGGTGACTGAACATGTGAGTATGAATCTGGTTTTAAATATGGCTACGAGTCTTTTAATTAGTGTCTGATGAAGTTGAGTGTAAGAATACTTGGCAAAAGCGCTAACCATAAAAGTTTAAGAATTACTGTTGCCTGCCTATTTTTTGTTGTTTTTCAGTAGTTTGTTTGCAGCTTGATTCTCTGTTATGGAAGAAGAGACAGCATCCGATGCAGGAATCCAAAACTCTGGTATTCAGGCCGACTGCAGGCTACCTGCAGGCATGTAACCCAAATGTGATGACTGCAACAGTGAATACACTCGAACATCTACATTTATGGTAAGTGTACACAACTGTACTTTAAAACTACTCATCAGCTAACATATACACAGCTCCATATCACCTATAAATTTATCCAGCATCCATCTGCTTGTACAGCACTAAATATCATTCTGCACAAGTATGTTCCAAGTTTTTCGTTGCAATCCAGTGACCAAAAACTCTTCTTTGTCTATGAACCTGTCAAATCTGCTGAGCATAGTCTGTACTCCTTACCTGTATCCATTGAGTGAGTGCCTTCCGTCTAGTCTTTCAAAGCCATTCTGAAAGACTTCCTAGACAAAGTTTGGCTCTTCTCTTGCTCAACCCCAAGATAAACTATATCCCTAAATATGAACAAATACCTATTCATATCTTACACCTCCTTACTCTCCCTTCTTCAGTGACTTCCTTACTTCAATTAATTTCTCTCCCCTAACTCGCTATCTAAGTATATCATAACCCTGTTTTTTTCTCTCACTTCATATTGCAGTTTTTGTTTGCATCATACTAACTGAACTTAAGTTCTCTATAAACTAGCTAAAATGTATCTAAATATTAAATCATTATCATAAATTGTATCTGTTCTTAATCAATGTTTTCACATTATGTTCAGTTTGATATCATTTTAGATTGTAGATGTTTTCGTGTTATTTTTGAAGATTGAAAAAATACAAAAACATCAGAAATCACCCTATTTACTAGGTTAGCATTCAAAACGTAAGTTCGCAAAGCAGGAAGATCAGTATAAAGGGGTTCCAACAAAGCAGTGTCAGGAGATATAGCTAACAGAGCTGTAGTCATAAATGCTAGCCAAGTCTAAGCAATGAGGTAAACCTGTAGATGCAGAAAAATCTGTACATCTAGAAACACTGTAGCTGACTTATAGTAGATGGATTAAAAGAAGCACACTAAAAACTTGTTGTATCTCCTTAATATGATTAATTCTTTATTTCAGAGAAGAGATAGGCAGATAAGTGCTGTATACATAAAAGTGAGACTCCAGTGTACTGAGTATTTATAACACATTTGTCATAGGATGTACTTGGGGAGGTCAGCCGGCCAATGGGACGAGCATGTCAGAGTCATGAGCATTTTAATTAAAAATGTCACTAAGAAGAGACTGAACATGAATCTTATCTTGCTACAAGTCACTAAAAATCACAATAAGGACATAATTAAAACACCCATGGCTTCGATACACTCGTTCCATTTGCTGACCAATCTCCTCAAAGCCATCTATGAAAAAATGAGATTTTCAAACTTTATCCAGTAGGATTTTAGTGATTTATTTTTATTCTGTGTATTATTACATTAGCCAGTAAAGATATCCACTGTATAGGCCTGCCTTACTACTTGTTCGGCACTCATTGACCGGCATTCTACCCACACCATTGACTGCTTTTCCTGACAAACTCTTAGACCATTGGACCATTTTATAACCCATGACCAATCACTCTCTTCTGCTTACCCAAAGCTCATTGGCTTTTTCCCAGTACAGCTTCCAATCCCTTTATGCCAGCTGTACACCCCCCTTTCTTCTTCCCGCCAGCCACATTTTGTCAGCCTTTTAGGTAACTTTCCCCTTTTTTTAGTTCAATGTTTCTTATTCTACAGCCCCTACAACCTTTATATTTTTCCACTGCATGTGTTTTTTCTTATTTTTCTCTTCTCAAATGATCTCCATAGGTACTCCTGCCATTCCTCAAGAACTCCATATAAGGACATCCATGTTTATTTATTTATTAGCAATATGTAGTCAGATGGGTTGAAGCTTTTGCAAAAGCACTGCTTTCACAATATTAATCACCTCTTACAGGATTATTGAATGGTTTAGGTCTTTATTTGTATATTTTTCAGCCAATTTTAGCAGCATTTAATATCTATTTTAGAGGTTCACGTTATAGTTAGCAAACTTGCAACCAGCTATAATAACATTGCCAGATTTGCCACTGGCTCCCCTTTTAGAACCCATCACTGTCACAACCTTAAACAGCTAGGATGGTTAGAACTGCAGAACCAACTACTTTGTCAACAACTTACTATCACCCAAAAGATTCTCTACCACCCTAAGAATACTCCAATCCTCACTAGTCTGATTACTCCATACAAAAATCTGGCAACACTATGCTCAGCTAATAAGCCTCTAGTCTCTGCTACTAAATCTAACAACAAGGCTGGGGACTCACTATTCTCCAACACAGTGGGAACAACCTGGAACCGGCTTCCTAATGAACTCTCATCACTTTCTTCCACATTGCTTTTCAAAAAATATCTTAAAGAATATCTCAAAACACACTGGCTGTGTCCCTGCTCTAACCCTGACTAAAATCTATTTCCCTATCTCCCACTCCCTTTACTTATCTGTTCTGTTCTATCATGCCTATTTGTTGTAACTAGAATGCTAACCACTTCCTAGTATTAAAGGAGACTTCCTCTCAGCACTGTTTCAAGACTTACTTCTCTAAAAGAACTCACCCTCTGCTGTACTGTAAGTAAGCATAAGTTTGTATGCCTGTAACCAGGCCTCTGATTTAAAATAACAATTCTTTGTATTCTTTTTTTGTACTATATGTTATCTAAAGTTTTTTTTTTCTAGGTGACTCTGCACACAATTTTTTGTCTAATCTAAAATAATGAAATGTAACTTCCTTCTATTGCATATATTGTATGCTATGATACTATTACCTATATTGGAGCTTTTCTCCCCGGGCCTCTACTGAAAATGGACATATATCCAGTTAGACTAGTTCAGTCAACAAATGTAAAATAAAATAAAGAAATAAAATAAAATAAAATAGTTTTTACAAAGGCTGAAGACTGACATTCCATATCTTTATGGAGTTTGCTCAACATAATAAATTTAAATTAATGAATTAATTAGTTAATTAGATTCTTCATTTTAAGAGTAATGACAGATATAATATTAAATTTTGTGGTTCCATTTTGATCATCCTATTGGCCAGCTGACCTCCTCAAGGCCAGCCTATGATATATGTGATTTGCAAACTTTATCCAGTAGCACTTAAATGATTTTCTTCCTGTTTAATCTTTCTCTCACATTGGCCAGCAAAGGTATCCACTGTACAGGCTTCCCTTACTAGTCTATCGGCTCTTATTGGCTGGTATTCTACTCACACCATTGACTGCATCTCCTGATATGCTGGTAGACCATTAGCCCATCCAAAACTTTCCAAGTCCAGTCACACTCCTCAGCTTACCCATAGCTCTGTGGCTCCTTCACAGCATGGCTTCCAATCACTATAGGCCAGCTTTATGTCTCCCTACCTCTACCAACCAGTCATATGTTGGTAGCCCTTTTGGCTCCATTGCCCTTATCATGTTTTACTCATTATTTTTTTATGAGCAGATGATCTGTGTCCCCCACATGCATTTTTTATTTTCTCTTTTTCACTTTGTTTCTTTTTTATGCTTTCCCTAGGTACTCCCTGCCACCCTCAAGAATGACTAAATAGGGACATATAGAGGGACATTCATGATTATTGATTATTAATTAACAAAATGGAGGTAGATCTGGTGAAGTATTTGAAAGCACTGCTCTCACACTAGTTAATCACCCCATACAGCATTCATGGTAGGTTAATGTCCTTACTGTGATTTTGTTAGCTACTTGTAGTTGCATTTAACAAGATAATATTGGTGCTCAGTCTGTTCATGGATTTTGTTCAGAGCAATAAATTAATTATTTTAATTCATTTGTAGATTAATAATAGTTTTAATTAAAATGCCTGAGGCTCTGCTATACTTGTCCATTGTCCTGCTGACCTCCCCAAGGTCATATTATTACAAATGTGTTCTTCAAACATTATCCAATAGCATATAAGGGGCCTTTTTCCTACTTGCTGGTTTTCTGGTTAGTAATGAATAACAATTAAAAAGATATACTCTGATGGTTATAAATACTCAGTACACTGGATTCTCAGATTTATATATACAGGGTTTATCTGCCTGTCTGTTCTGTGGAATAAAGAATTAATCATAATAAGAAGATATGACAAGATTTTAGTGTATTTCCTTTAATCCATCAGCTACGGTGTTTCTGGATTTACAGGGTTTTCTGCATCTACAGGTTTTTCTGAATCTACAGGTCTGCCTCATTGCTTGGACTTGGCTAGCATTTATAACTGCAACTCTGTTGGTTATATCTCCTGACACGTTTGAAGATTGAAAACTTACTGCTCTTAATTTTTTTTGTAATACTGTGGAGCTTTTCTCCCTGGGCGTCCTCTGAAAATGGATACCTAACCAATCAGACATTCCCAGTAATCAAATGTCAAGTAATAAAATAATAAAATACATTTATCCTTAGTCTTTCCATAAATACTATAATATATTATAATGCACAGAAACCCAGACAGATTGTCATAGTTTGGAAACTGTACAACCCAGACATATATTGTTAGAATACTTTTGTTAACCAGACATAAGCTTTCACATGATCGTAATAAATTCTTCTCTGAGTGCATGTTTATTGATATATTTGCTGAAATAATGAAAACATGCCTAATTGTATAATTATCAATATAAATCTTTCAAGATATGCAAATTAAAATGTAGATATCCATGACATCTTTTTTCAACAATACCTAAGGTTACATCTGATGTCATGCAATAATTTGTATGTCATGTTTTTGATGTATTAAATACATATGGAAATTTTGCTTATTTTCATAATCACTAACAAACAACTAACAATATAAATAGACATCGACAATGAGTTTTCCTGTCCACTACCATAGCATTTGATACCATACCCCACAATAGCATATAGGTTTATCAGTTATGAAAATCCGAGCATAAAAATGAAAGTATGATAAAATGGTAAAGTATTTAATTTCTCCACTGCATAACATCCTAGATTATCAGCTTTAGTATCATTTTGTTCATAACGCCTTGCCCTTTCTAATACTGCCTGTTATTACCTGGAAAGTCACTTAGTTAAAGAAGTTATACCCAAAAAATGTCTGGATGTGATAAGAAGCTATAGATTTTAACTGGAAGTACACATAAAGGAGCCATATACTTGAATGTATTGTATTGTATTACGACTCCATACGAGATGTATGATTTATGCAAAATTAACATAGAAATTAAGAAATGATCTTAGGTACATTGAATGTTTTTGTCTGTTTGTATTCTGAGTAAATTTGATTGTTTCTATGAGACCACAGTACTGTAGGTTTCACATGATAATAGTGATATGCATGGCATGAAATAATGCATTAGTAGTGTTGTCTATGTTACATTTTCATTCTTTTTCAGTCATTAGATGTGAGAAGGGATAAATGGAGAAAGTTTCAGTACTTGGGTGTCCCCTGTTGTAGTTCTTATTGGCTCATTTGCATGTCCGTGATTGAAAGTTAATGTCCACTATGTGCAGATTAGCACTTCTTGTGCTAGTTAATAGTGGCAGATATATCATGTAGTCAAAGGCATCCCTCCCACCTCAGTTACTCTGCCACACACAGAAGTACACATTCCACCACAAACATAAACACCCCACAGTCCACATCCCTAATGTCTCCTCTGGTTACTGTCATACAATGCATGTCATATCCTTGATGTGTAGTATTTGTCCACCCTCCGATCCCTGTCATGTTGTAAGTGCACAAGAGAAAGGAGAAATGGAGAAGTAATGCAACCATACATTGTCACGGTCCTGATAAATGCACAAACACCCACAGACGTTTGATGACCTTTAATGTGATAAATTGCTTAATAACATAATTTTATTGGAACATAAAAGACATAAGGGCAGCGTTCCCACTCACCCCTTGAATACAGTTAGCTAATGAAATAACAACAAAACTGTATCAAACATCAATCAAATCAACAGTACAGGCAGCATCCCTACTCACCCATATATACAATAACTAAAGACCAAGGCAGCGTACCCATTCACCTTGGATAAACAACAAAGGCAGTGCCCCCCCCTTACCTTAATTCATCACAACTACCAATTCTCCAGCCACCATCCTGTAGAGGGGGGACAGAAGAGGGACAGGCCTGACCCTCTTCTCTGCCCAACAAACCTCAAACCAAAATCAATTGGGTTGGGCAGGGAGGGCAACAAAACCACACCAAAATGTGCTTATTCACTCTGGATTTCCTTTCAAAACCCTTCAAGCCACACCCCTCACACTACCTCACTTCCCTTCAAATCCCAACTCACTTAACCCTTTCCTAACCCTTCTCAGCCACCCAAATAACCTAACACAGCTACCACCCAGTACCCCCCATCCCACATTAAACAGTCCCGTGACAAATTTGTCTGTGCCAAAGTTCACTTACGAAGCGAAACTTGAGCTTTTAATTCCATATGACATATAACCAATGTAAGAACCACACTATTATTCTAAGTGGGTCCTTTTTTATTTGCTGTCCTGAAAATGCAGGACTGTTGACTTTCATAATACTAGAGGAATAGAATATTGCTGCTGGATGTAAGACCCAGTGGCGGCTGGTGACTTCAAATCAAAGGGGGACTGCAGGAGACAGCTGAATGGGTGGGGTCAAGGGGAAGGGGTGTGGCCAACTAGAAAGGGGAGGGGCTATGCTCAAAACCACAAAAACTAACTTTAATTAAATGCACTACCCTGGGTGCCAAACCATCATTATGAGAGTCCAATTAAGACAAAATAAGTGTAGAAGAATAAAAATATTTCAATGCATTGGCTGCATGACAGCTTACTTAATATCTAGATGGAAACAAAAGGTTGTGAGGCATGAAAAAATAAATTACTTTTTAAATACATTACTGGAATGCCAGTCAAAATCAAGTATAAGAAAAACAAGCAGCACTCGACTCAAACCACTTCTCCTTGCACTGCAGTTCTAATTATAATTTATATTCAGCTTTATTAAAGTACCAAGTAACATGCTGAAAGTAGAAATCTCTGTGATGCCCCCACTTGTAAAAATGTTTCTTATCCAAAAAAGACCTACTGCCTGACAACTATCTACTTGTTTCATGGGGAAAACATGATCAAAGTAAAAAATGAAAAGCGAACAAGAAGCAAGCTCGAGATACATTGCTTAAAGGATTACTGTACAGGTTATGGACCACACATGATTGGCATTCTGTTTAGTTTACGGGTAAAGCCTGTAGAGATGACTGGAAGTCTCCAACAAATGTGAGCTTTTTAAAATAATGTAATCCTGTCCTTCAATACCAAAGGCTTATACATTATCTAGTTAAGTATTCTCTGCATGGCAACAACAGAAAGGCTTTCAATGTTGGCAATTTTTTAACAGTATGCATACTAAAGCTTACTTGCATCTTACGATCTCAGACAAGCTTACCTTATGGTCATTAAAGCATTGCTACTTAAACACAGAGCAACAGGCACTTTGAGTAATAAGCATAAATCAACAGTACAAAAATATGACAGAAACCAGACCATTCTGCAAAATCAAGGACAGATGAAAAGCCACTGTAGTACTTGTGTCTACCTTGGATGGGGGGGCACACTGCACATTTACACTGCATAACTACTCCTTGCCTTGCTTGGACACATCCAGAGTCACTACATGGGGGAGTGGAGTGCAACAAGTATGTCACAATTTGAAATGTCTCTGGCTGACTGTGATGGCCCTGACACATTTGTCATTCCTCTCAACCTCAGAGCAAGAAATCTGGACAAAGCCATACACAGAAGTGGGACAAAGGCCCAAAAATAAGGACAATTTTTAAATATTGCTCTAATAAACTTAGAAAGATAATAGAATAGGTCTTGCATTAGTATGAATTTTCTGAAGGGTATAAAATCTGAAACTCAAATGTCTGTCATTATTTTCTAACTTCAGTCTTTAATGATTTGTCACTAATTTGCCAAAACACACAATTTTATGAAAAATGGGCCAAAAATGTGATGCAAAAATATGAAATAGCCACACAATACAGCTGGGAACCTCTCAAAGAAGGGACACTTTAATATTAGTACTGCTAACTTGAGCAGCTGACAAAATAAAATAATCTATATGCATTTCAAGTAATCTATAACTTTGATTATTATAATTATTTCTTAATTGTAAACCTTACATGTTTTCTTCCAAAATTGCTATTTTGCGGAGGGATTATTAGGGGGAAGAGCAACATTTTGAGCCAAAATCAGGGACAGTTGAGAGGTTGGCTATGCCTAATTCTATAAAGCAATTTGCATGTACCTCTCAACCTGTTAATGCAGTAAATCTGAACAAGGCCAAATATATTGGGGAAACATATAAACAGTACTAAAAACTGCTCTTGTATAAATTGAGACAGTTGATAGAATAACAGTTCTTACTTTAGCATGCATTTTTCTGAAGGTTATGAAGTCTGAAACTCAGTGTATCATTATTTAGTGACTTAATTCCTAAATGATTTGCCAGAAAACTACAAATTTTATGAAGAACAAACCAAAAATAAGAAGCAAAAATCTATTCATTCTTTGAAAATCTGGACAGTTGGGAGGTATAGTTCAGCTGGACCTGTCTCAGTTTGCTGCCCTTCCCCCCTGACAAAATTATGGTTGAATGGAGCCTCTGCAGCCATTCCAGTGATCCATTACTTGGCTATTTCACTCCATTTACCATAAACACTAATGTGCATACTGCTTTACTTCTATGATGAGTTGGACTTCATTTGAAAGTTTTATTTTGTATTTTACAGCACAAACACTAAGACATCTGCTAAACAAAGCAATGCAGTCGCACAATGAAAAACAGAGTTAGCATTAAAACTTCTCTGCCCTTGAAACTCACATTCATTGAAACAGCATTGAAACCCACATTCAAAGAAAATACATTTTGCTAGTGGCAGATAAAGATTAATTTGGGTCTGTTTTCAAATCATAGGCCCCTTGCATATGAAACATACATGTGCTCTTTCATACACCTTCCTCATTGTACTAAATTTATATTCCTTGTACAATACAGTACAGTTGTTAGAGGGCGTTTTAAATTTGCTTTGAACATTTTTAGCAATGAAACAAAATGCATGCACCCATAATGACAAAACTGCCCAGTTCAGAACATTTCCATCATAAAAGTCTACTCAGACTTCCACAGTCCACCATTATTAGTAAATATGCACAATTCAAATATGCACAATTCTACAGTCCATTATCAGTAAATATGCACAATTCTACAGTCCATTATCAGTAAATATGCACAATCTCTGAAGAAGTAAAAGTCATCTAAATAATTCCACATTAAAGAAATCTGTAAGTAATGAAGAGGTTGCTGCTAGCAAACACCTTTATATTTCACGGTTTCATCGAAAAATAAAGTGTCTGTTGCCCCTCAGGAATAAATTGCCTATATTACATTAAAAAATGATAAGCTAGTAATATTGCAAGAGGAAATGGATGGCAAACTGATAACAGACTCATAGTTAGTATCTTCACCAAGGTGAACATTTTCAGTACAGCAGCATCCACCCCTTGTGGGAGTAGAACCCACAGCCTTCTGCATCAAAAGCAAGTACACAACCTGTTGTGCTATTAACAAGGCAAACCAACTTCACTTAAGCAACACTAAACTTCTGTTCCCCTGCAGCTCTCAGCTCCTTGTAAAATCTACTCAATACTCAACTGCATCTCAACTTCGCAGCACAAGAAAACTGGAAAAAGCCAAAATTTATTGGGGGGTCAAAAGCCCAAAAACCAGGGACACATTAAACATTGCTTGTATAATCTTGAAAGTTGCTAGAATAAAATGCTGTGTTACCACCATACATTTTACTGCCAAGGTCCCTGTGCAAAACAGTCAGAGCAACATACCACTACACCAAATCAGCTGCTTTGTGAAAGAGAAATGCTGCGTTATCACCATACATTTTACTGCCAAGGTCCCTGTGCAGAACAGTCAGAGCAACATACCACTATGCCAAATCAGCTGCTTTGTAAAAGAGAGGAAGACTGAAACTTAAATGGCTATCATTTAGTAAATTCAGTTCTCACCATAGCTGTCAACCTCTTAGTACAAAACACCTGTACAAACCCAGTAATGAGGGAATACAGCCCTCAAACATATTCAGTGAATTCAGTTCTTGCCATAGCTGTCAACCTTAGCACAAAAAACCTGGACAAAGCCAATAATGGGGAAATACAGTCCCAAAAATAGGGACACATTTCAAATATTCATCTTATAAACTTAGAAAATTGCTAGAATAAAAAGGTTGTAGGTTGTGTTACTATGTATTTTCTGAAGAACATGAAGTCTGAAATTCAAATGCCTGTCAATTTTACTTCTGACAGAACAAAAACAATTTTCAGCAGAGGCCCAAGGAGAAATACTGCAGACATGTCTATGTAAAATGGCAGGGCACCAGAGCAAATCTACACAAACACAGGGAGGAGATGCAGACTCCACACAGAAGGAAGGCACCCCAGCCAAGAATCAAACCAGAAAAACCTATAGCTGTGAGGCAACAATACTACCACTGCACTATCAAATATGTAAGGAATTAAAACTTTCAGAAACCTGAAGTCTGAAATTCAAATGCCTCTCAAATTTATTTAACATTTGTTAATCAGGACAGTCTGACTTGGAACAAAAAAGTAATTTTCAGCAGAGGTCCAGGAAGAAATAATGCAGACATGTCTTTATAACATGGGAGGACACAAAGGCAAACCCACACAAACACAGGGAGAAGATACAGACCCCACAAACAAGGCACCCAAGCCAAGAATCAAACCTGAGAACTTGCAGCTGTGAGGCAACAATGCTACCACTGCACCATCTTGTGTCTACCTTGGATGGGTGAGATTCTCTGCACATTTACACTGCATAACTACTCCTTGCCTTGCTTCGACACATCCAGAGTCACTACATGGGGGAGTGGGGTGCAACAAGTATGTCACAGTTTGAAATGTCTCTGGCTGACTTGTAATGGCTCTGACACATTTGTCATACCTCTCAACCTCAGAGCAAGAAATCTGGACAAAGTCATACAAAGAAATGGGACAAAGGCCCAAAAATAAGGACAATTTTTAAAATATTGCTCTTATAAACTTAGAAAGATAATAGAGGTCTTGCATTAGTATGCATTTTCTGAATGGTATGAAATCTGAAACTCAAATGTCTGTCATTATTTTCTAACTTCACTCTTTAATTATTTATCACTAATTTGCCAAAAAAATACAATTTTATGAGAAATGGACCAAAAATGTGATGTAAAAAATATAAAATAGCAACACAATATAGCTGGGAACCTGTCAAAGAAAGGACACTTTAATATTAGTACTGCTAACTTGAGCTGCTGACAAAATAAAAGAATCTACATGCATTTCTGAAATAAAAGTAATCTGATTATTAGTTATTTCTTAATTATAAACCCTCCACGTTTTCTTCCAAAATTGTTATTTTGCGGAGGGAGCATTAGGGGAAGAGCAACATTTTGAGCCAAAATCAGGGACAGTTGAGAGGTTTGGCTATGCCTAATTCTATAAAGCAATTTATTTGCATGTACCTCTCAACCTGTTAATGCAATAAATCTGGACAAGGCCAAATATATTGGGGGAATATATAAACAGTACTAAAACTTGCTCTTGTATAAACTGAGACAGTTGATAGAACAGGTCTTACTTTAGCATGCATTTTTCTGAAGGTTATGAAGTCTGAAACTCAGTGTGTCATTATTTAGTGACTTAATTCCTAAATGATTTGCCAGAAAACCACACATTTTATGAGGAACAAACCAAAAATAAGAAGCAAAAAATCTATTCATTCTTTGAAAATCTGGACAGTTGAGAGGTATAGTTCAGTGGGGACTACCTAAGTTTGCCGCCCTTCCCCCCTCACAAAACCATGGTCAAATGGAGCCTACCCCTGCAGCCATTCCAATGATCCATTACTTGGCTATTTCACTCCATTTACCATAAACACTAATGGACATAGATTTACTTCTATGATTTGAACTTCATTTGAAAGTTTTATTCTGCATTTTACAGCACAAACACTAAGACATCTGCTAAACAAACTTGGCATTAAAACTTCTCAGCCCTTGAAACTCACATTCATTGAAACAACATTGAAACCCACATTCAAAGAAAATACATTTTACCCATGACAGATAAAGATTAATTCTGGGCTGTTTTCAAATCATAGGCCCCTCGCATATGAAACATACATGTGCTCTTTGATACACCTTCCTATTGCTTTGAACATTTTTCCAGTAAACAATGAAACAAAATGCATGCACCAATGACAAAACTGCCCAATTCAGAACATTTCCATCGTAAAGGTCTACTCAAACTTCTACAGTCCACTGTTATCAGTAAATATGCACAATTACCACTCTGAGGGTCTCTCAGAGTGAAAATATTCTGTGGTTTTTGTAACGTGGTTTTCACTCATTCCATCAGCATTTGGTTTTAAATATGCACAATTCTACAGTCCACCATTATCAGTAAATATGCACAATCTCTGAAGTAGTAAAAAAGTCATCTAAATAATTCCACGTTAAATAAATCTGTAATAAAGAGGTTGTTGCTAGCAATCACCTTTATATTTCATGGTTTCATCGAAAAATAAAGTGTCTGATGCCCCTGAGGAATAAACAGCCTAAATTACATTAAAATAAGCTAGTAATATTGCAATAGGAAATGGATGGCAAACTGATAACAGGCTCATAATTAGTATCTTAACTTTCAATACGGCAGCATTCACCCCTTATGGGAATAGAACCAACAACCTTCTGCATCAAAAGCAAGTACACAACCTGTTGTGCTTTTAGCAATGTGAGCTAACTTAGCATAATCAGCACTAAACTTCTCTTCCCCTGCAGCTCTCAGCTCCTTGTAGAATCTACTCAACACTCAACTGCATCTCAACTTCACAGCACAAGAAATCTGGAAAAACCCAAATTTATTGGGATGGGTCAAAAAGGCAAAAACCAGGGACACATTAAACATTGCTTGTATAATCTTGGAAAGCTGCTAGAATAAAATGCTGTGTTACCACCATACATTTTACTGCCAAGGCCCCTGTGCAGAACAGTCAGAGCAACATACCACTACGCCAAATCATCTGCTTTGTGAAAGAGAGGAAGACGGAAAGTTAAATGGCTATCATTTAATGAATTCAGTTCTCACCATAGCTGTCAACCTCTCAGCACAAAACACCTGGACAAACCCAGTAATGAGAGAATACAGCCCTCAAACATATTCAGTGAATTCAGTTCTGGCCATAGCTGTCAACCTTAGCACAAAAAACCTGGACAAAGCCAATAACAGGGTAATACAGTCCCAAAAATAAGGACAAATTTCAAATAGTCATCTTATAAACTTAGAAAATTGCTATAAAGGTTGTGTTACTATATATTTATTGCTAGAATAAAAAGTTGTTTTACTATGTATTTTCTGAAGAATATTAAGTCTGAAATTCAAATGCTTGTCAATGTTAATTCTGACGGAACAAAAACAATTTTCAGCAGAGGTCCAGGGAGAAATACTGTAGACACATGTCTTTGTAACATGGCAGGACACCAGAGCAAATCCACACAAACACAGAGATAAGATGCAGACTCCACACAGAAGGCACCCCAGCCAAGAATCAACCAGAAAACCTATAGCTGTGAGGCAACAATACTGCCACTGCACCATCAAATATGTAAGGAATTAAACATTCAGAAACCTGAAGTCTGAAATTCAAATGCCTGTCAATTTTATTTAACATTTGTTAATCAGGACAGTGTGAATTGGAACAAAAAAAACAATTTTCAGCAGAGGCCCAGGAAGAAATAA
The DNA here is from genome assembly GCF_019279795.1 of Protopterus annectens. Taxonomy (NCBI): domain Eukaryota; kingdom Metazoa; phylum Chordata; order Ceratodontiformes; family Protopteridae; genus Protopterus; species Protopterus annectens. The sequence continues at coordinate 605,517,825 of NC_056749.1, read as the reverse complement.
TGCAGACATGTCTTTGTAACATGGGAGGACACAAAAGCAAACCCACACAAACACAGGGAGAAGATACAGACCCCACAAAGAAGGAACCCCAGCCAAGAATCAAACCTGAGAACCTGCAGCTGTGAGGCAATAATGCTACCACTGCACCATCAAATATCAAGCATTGCAACATTTACAAACCACAGATATTATGAGGAACAGATCAGATCAAATATGAGGCAAAAATCTGCAATTTTTTTACAAATGGTGGTGGGTAGGGAATTCAAGTCTTTAACACCTGCATACAAGGTACAGGGTTCAAGCCTGAGGTATTCCCTACCACACCACCATGAGTCTAACCACCAGTATATTGCACCTGGGGCATTCACACACACACACACACACACACACACACACACACACACACACACACACACACACACACACACACACTCCATCCCACTTACCTGTAGTAGCTCTTGTCCTTCTCCGTAAATCCAATGCAAGTGAAACCACCATAAATACATCCAAACCCTGCCCGCACAACTCCAGACCCTCAAGGTCATCCGATCCCTGCAAGTGAAACCAATAAATCCAAACCCCGCGCAAAAAGACCCGTGAGATCTTCCCGACGAGACTGCAGCAAATTCCAGACTGCTGACATTGCAGTCCGACCCCGATGTGTTTTCCCAGTGAGTTCCAGGACAGTCTATGCAGTTTAAAACTGCATAGACTTCTGGGAGCTCCATTCCTCATGTTTCCCAATCAGGACTGCTGCTGAGACAATCTGCGCATGCTCCAGACTCTCAGCAGCAGTCCGGACTAGTGCACATGCGCGACATCCGCAAATTTCTAAACTTTTTTTTTCTTTTCTTTTTATTTCTTTTATTTTACAGTTGAGGGGGCTGCAGTCCGGCAGTCCAATAGCATGGGCCACCCCTGGCACTCACTGAGGAGCAAAGTCAAAACTTCCAGTTCAGGTAATAATCATGCAACACAGTTAAATCAATTTAAATACTGTATTATTTGAATAAAGTGCAGATAAAGGTACTTAAATTCTCTTATACGTCCAGTTGAATATAGCTAGATCTTAGCCGGCCAAAGCTGAGGTTTTTAAACAGAAAATATTTCAAACTGTACCACTTAAATAGGAAACAACAGGAAATCAAAGGATGTGGCTACCCCCACACCTGCAATTACTAACAAATAATAAAATTCAAGCCAGCACTAACTGAAGAACAGAGTCAAAACTTCCAGTTCAGTTAATAATCATGCAACACAGTTAAATCAATTTAAATACTGTATTATTTGAAAAAAAGTGCAGATAAAGGTACTTAAATTCTCTTATACGTCCAGTTGAATACAGCTAGATGTTAGCCGGCCAAAGCTGAGGTTTTTAAGCAGAAAATATTTCAAACTGTACCACTTAAATAGGCAAGGACAGGAAATCAAAGAATGTGGCTACTCCCAAACCTGAAATTACTAACAAATAATAAAATTCAAGCAGTACTAACTGAAGAGCAGAGTCAAAACTTCCAGTTTAGTTAATAATCATGTAACACAGTTAAATTAATTTAAATACTGTATTATTTGAAAAAAAGTGCAGATGATGAAATGAATAATCATAATATATGACTGCATTAACTGCACTTTGTTGTTTAACATTCATACACATTCTTTTTAAGTCTACAACAATAAACGAGTGAAAGACTAAACGCACTTGTTAATAATCCTCCCTTGAGTTTAAGTTAATTAATTTTGGTGTTTAAGTTTGTGTCATTGGGAATATGCTTCTACATCTACTGAAACATTTCTTGACACTTTGAGGGAAGCTTTAAGATGGTGGAGGTTATGAAGATAAAGTAACAAAAAAATAAAAAGTTGCAACAAGATTTTGTGCAGCATAGTTGCATCTTTTGTTTACTGTCTGAAATAATTTAGTATCACTTTAATATCACAGGTTGCCCTTCCCTCCATAAATAGAGAGGACTGCAAGTGTATAGCTGTTACCAGAAATGACACTCATCATATTATACAAAATCATATACCTCTCCTAGCATGCCAGACCCAGCATTACTAGCTCTGGGTAGCTTGATGTCATTTACCCTACTTATAGCTGTAGGTACAATCCCTAAACAATCCACAGTCTTAAAATTAAATAAGGATTCAATGCTTTCTGCTATCATTATTCACAAACACAATTTCACTGAAACTTGTAAGTTGCATTTTCTTTCCTCCCAGTATAGTAATATCTGAAAAGGCAATACACAGGTGCAAAAAATATCCTCATGTATTATTATCTTTCCTGAAGTAGGCTGTGTTGGTTGACTCCTACACTGCAAAGGCTATTCTTTAACAATAACCCATGACTATGTGTCAGTATATCAGGATTTACCTGTTGGTGTGGTTTGATGTTATAACAATGAAGACCAAGTGATTAAACAAATGTAATGGAGTAAATCCTGATATACACACACAGGGGCGGATTACTGCTATTATGCAGTAACATTATATAAGAAAGAAATTGCTTACTTTTCTTTAATACTGTCTTTGTATAAGGACACTTCAGTCTATTTCCACATTGTCTTCTGTATGCTGCTGTGCTGCGTATTCATATGGGACATACATCCCCATGCTTGCTCAGAATATAAGTGTAGTGCAGAAGTGATGGAGAAAAGAATCTCTGTAACTTCGTTTTTTTTAACTGTTGAAAAAATAGATATTTTATGAGAGACAGTGCAAAAATACAAGGAAAATGAATAGCTTTCTGTCTCTTTTCTTCTGCAGACCATATATGATTTTTCTCATATTTTGCTCTGTCCCTCAGCATATGTCAATAGAAAGTCTGGCCTATCAATGGTACATTAGAAGCCAGACAGTTTGTCTATTATTATATGCTCGATTACAGTGAACACACTGGTTATGCTGTCCAGTTTGTTCATTTTTGAGTAGTAATGAGCCTTTATCATATATTATACAATAAGAGGTTATTAGTATTCCAAAATGGACACACTGATTGGACACCCCAGCCATTGTGCCCATTGTAAATTGAGCAGATAATAATAGAAAAAAGTCCAGCTGCTAAAGTACCATAGAGTGGCCAAACTAAGACAAAAATCAGGTCTGCTCTGCAAATCTAAAGAGACATCAAGATATTTGATTCTTACTTGTATTTCTGCACTATCCCTATTAAAACCTCTTTTTTTTTAGCTGAAAAAAAACCATCGATGGAGATGTCTTTTCTCCATTGCTTATCCTACTCTTTACTGATGTACCATGCAAGCAACACTGAAAAAGACCGAAGCCCGTATAGAAATACATTATTTAAGAAAAAGTAAACAACTTCTTAATTAAATAATGTCATCGTATAATAGCAATAATCCACTCCTGTGTGTGGGTATATCAGGATTTACCAGTTGGCTTTATTTAATCACTTGGGATTCACCCTTGTATTTTAATCACACCACCTATGGGCAAATCCTGATATGGCCACACCCAGTCATGGGGTATTGCTTAAATAAACGTTTTATAAACTTTTGACACATGAGCACTGCACAGTGTTAAGAATCTAGAAGCAGATGAACTGCAGAAATGAGGCATAATAGAGTTAACAATAATAAAAAACACAAGATGTATGCATTGCTAAAATGGGTCATAAACATGAAGAACCGGGAAACAAACAATACGCTTCTTTCTTTAGTTCAATAAATCTTAATAACTTTTTTCTTTTCTTATAAAAAGCTGATTATTTAAATAATGATGATAAACTAAGCAGTGAATAAAATAATCATGTTAAGGGTGTAGCTACACTAGGGAAAATGAGCTACTGTACAAAACACTGCCTGAACTGGAATTTCACATCACATTATGTGAAACTCAATCTAGGGTGCAGCACTTGACATGCATTGTGATAATTAAACGGAAGGACAATGTTTCAGTAACCTCATTTAAATGATCACTGCTTAAGTGACAAAATGTAATTTGAGCTTTCAGTTGTTACACTTTATTTTGAATGCTAATACATTAGAAACAAGCTACTTTTGTCATTTGTTGTCAAAGCTGTCTCAACACTTTTTTTTCCTAGAAACACTACTTTTTTACTTTTTTTTTCTCAGCAGAATCCTATTATCCTGATATGGCTTATTCTTTTATTAGTCAGACAATTTCAGGATTTGAGATGTAGACCAAGGTGCAGAGAGGACTACATGAAAACCAAACAAGTTATGTGCATTCTGCAGAGGTTCTAGACTAACTGCCTTGTGGGCCATTTTAAGCCTAGCCAATTGCCCTATGTAAGAATCAAACCTTGCACCTTGTGCCTGTAAGATAAACACCTTAACCGTTATGCTAGCCTCCACCAAATGCTGTAAGACACTTCTGGGCTGGCTCAGTGGGTATAAGCAGCTGCTCGCAGTGGGTGAAGATATAATTATAAAGCTTCAAACTAGGATAGAGATTTTGGTTAGGGACTGGAGGTTGAAAATTCAGGAGAGTAGAAACTGACTGTGATGAGCAATCCGGCTCTAGAGTCATAGAAATTGTAAGCAGGATATTTTCAAGAGACATGGAAAACATTAATCGGATAACTTGTAAAACGGTTCCCATATTAGTTTGCTTTAGCATCTTTTGTTAGTGTTACATAACAGGTAATGGAGACTAATCTGTACCTATGCTGGTGGCTTAAAACACATCAACAAGTAGAATAAACAGAACACAGTGACTAACCAGGATCATGGAGTATGAACTCTTCTGCAGAGACAGTATCAGCAGCAGTATCAACTAGCATCACAGAGTATGAACACATTTGCGAGCACTTCAGCAGCAGTATCACACAGGATCATGGATTATGAACACTTCTCCAGAGGGAGCACCAGCAGCAGTATCACTCAGGATCATGGAGCATGAACACCTTTGTGGAGAAAGCATCAGCAGTGGTATCACACAGAATCATGGAGTATGAACACGTCTGCAGAGAGAGCATCCGCAGCAGTATCACTCAAGATCATGGCGCATGAACACCTCTGTGGAGAAAGTATCAGCACTGGTATCACACTTTATCATGGAGTATGAACACATCTGAGGAGAGAGCATCAGCAGCTGTATCACTTAGGATCATGGATCATGAACACTTCTGCAGAGATAGCATCAGCAGCAGTATCACTCAGGATCACAGAGCATGAATACTTTTATGGAGAAATCATCAGCAGTAGTATCACGCTTTATCACAGAGTATGAAAACATCTGTGGAGAGAGCATCAGCAGCAGTATCACGCAGGATCACAGAGTATGAACACCTTTGTGGAGAAAGTATCAGCAGTGGTATCACACAGGATCATGGAGTATGAACACTTCTGCAGAGAAACCATCAGCAGAGGTATCATTTAGCATCATGGAGTATGAACACTTCTGCAGAGAGAGCATCAACAGCGGTATCACTTAGGATCACGGATAAGCAGTGATATCACACAAAATAACAGAGCATGAACACTTCTGCAGAAAAAGCATAAGCAGCAGTATCAGGCACCACTCTGGTTATCAAAGTAATAGGTCTAGGTTTATGACATTTAAACGAGCATACAGATGGCATGGGGTAACGGTCACTTTTGGAATTTGAAAGTATCTGCAGTTGTTTCAAGTTATCTGGCATATTTGTTATAACCACACAAAGTAAAGAGATGTTTTTAGAGTTAGGGTTAGTCTGGTACCACATGAGATGAGTTATGTAAGTTAATATACAGAAACTAGCCAATTTAAATGTGTTCTAAGTTAACTTTCCAGTCTAAGTTTAGATCACCCATTAGTATGAGCTTGTGATACCTTGTAATGCCCAGAATCTTGTTTATATTTTCATAGGTAGGTAATAGGCTATTGGCCCTAGGGCCTATATAAGCCTAGCCAAAAAGGTACCCTGGTTTTTGCTACCCAAAAAAAATATTTTCCTGTGCCCCTGTCGAGCAGAGCCACAGAGGTGATCCCCGCAGTGAATTTCCTAATTACCATCCAATCATCAAGATTTTTCTTGAAGAGTGCTAATGAGGAGCTTTGTTTGATATAGATAGGTATATAGATAGGTAGCTTGTTCCAGTTTAATATAGCATCTATCAAGGAAATAGATGATGGAGGTGAAATACAGATCACTGCTAAATATATCCTTTTGTGAGCATGCTGCATTCACATATTGGGTAATTTGGTTAAGAAAGTGTGGGAACCCCCAGAAGTGGTATAAGTGTTGTGACCTGTGACAGTATGTTTTTTCTTTCAGGGCTGCAGAAACATACCTGTAGTGGGATGCCTACACTTACACTGTTAGAGTTTTTTTGTCTGTAGAATAAGGCAGAAATTGCCACAGTGACTATTTGTATATAGCTTTCACTTTCCTGAGGGGAGGGGAGCAGAGTGGACAGTGTTGAGTCCACCCCCTTCTTACTGGATACATGCAACCTAGAAGCAGAAATAAAAGTCCCATTCAGTATGGATAGAGTAATAGTATTCTGAAGGGAACACAGATGAGAGCCACAGGAGTGAAATATGCCAACATGACAAAATAATGTTGATCTAAATTTATAATAATACTATATAAAGCTTGAACATGGCATAGACATCTGATTAGTGCAGACATAACAGCCAGCCTTAAAACTGCTATATTAGCAACTTTAGTGCAGCAAATCATTTAACAGTCTAAAAGTGGGATTCCACAATATATAGTCCAGCCAATGGTCACTCACAATTAGTTTTGCATGAGAATTTCATTATTCATATCTATGAAGTAGATGCAACAATTGTCTGAGCTACATTCTGAATTTCAAATCAGAATGCAGTGCGAATGTCTACATGTGCCTCAACAAAACACTGAGTTGGTCTGTTGTCTGCTTTAGTGTCCCAAGAGGTTGCAAGATTGCAGTGGTACGTCATAGTGTGTGTGTGTGTGTGTGTGTGTGTGTGTGTGTGTGTGTGTGTGTGTGTGTGTGTGTGTGTGTGTGTGTGTGTGTGTGTGTGTGTGTGTGTGTCACTGTCTCTCTTACTCTCTCTCTCTCTATATATATATATATATATATATATATATATATAGACAAATAGATATCGAAATAGATATGTCTATGTCTAGCTATGTGTCTGCATATATAGACAAATATAGAACTAGATACTCTGCAGTTCTGAATAAGGCCTACTAAAAATCTACAAACCAAGGACCAAAATGGGTCATCTAGTCTATAGCTTTAACCCTTCCAAGGCCTGGAATAGCCTACCACTAGATATAAGATCCCTTGAACATCCCAATCAATTCAAAACCACTACAAAAAAATACCTTCATAAAAAATGGACTTGCCAATGTAATTATCCCCCATAAACACTCCCCTATAACCTACTACTTCTCTTCTCTCTTCCTTCCCTTCAATAAACAAACCTACTACTTTATCTTCTCCTTTTGGTACATCACTGTACAAACATAACTAGTAAATTATACAATGAACCCCCCCCCATTAATCTTCCAAAACGTGCACGCTGATTGGTCAGTGTGCCCGTTGTAAATCCAACTTGTACTAATGGAAAAAGGTCCGGTCGTCCGGACTTTTTCCATTAGAATAACTCTTTACTTTTTTTGTTACGCAGCAACAGAGAACGGAAGAGCTCCGTTGCTGTAATCTCGCTATGTTAAATGAGTTTAACATAGCGAGATATCTTAAAAAAAGCAACAGAGATCTTCCTTTCTCCGTTGCTTTTTTTAAAGCTGTCTCGCTATGTTAAACTTGTTTAACATAGTGAGACAGCTTTAAAAAAGGAAACAGAGATGTTCCTTTCTCCGTTGATTTTTTAAAGATATCTCACTATGTTAAACTCATATAACATAGCAAGACAACTTTAGAAAAGCAACAGAGATCTTCCTTTCTCCATTGCTTCCTCGGCACACAGCTCTGATGTACTGCATAAGCATACAAATGCGCAGTGCATCAGAACTGCCCCAGGATACTGGACAGCTGTGGAAGGGCAGCACAGAGGCATTATACAATGCCATTATTTAAGAAAAGTAAGTATTTTTTTTCTTAAATAATGTCATTGTATAATAGCAATAACCCACACCTGGGTGTGGGGAATGCTGGATTTACCCATTGTTGTCTTTGTTTGGTCACTCGGGCTTCACCCTCGTGACCAAACCACATCAACCATGGGTAAATCCAGCATTACTCACACCCAGGCGTGGATTATTGCTTAAATATTTTAGCTATGTAACTATTGCACTATTATGTATATAAAATGTAATTATGAATGTATCCCTCTGATGAATGTATTTCTATGTATTTCACTTGACACAGTTTTATGTATGACACATTAATGCAATAATGTGTGGTACTGATGAATGTAATGTGTGGCACTGTAATGCAGTAATCTGTGGTACTGATTAATGTATTTCTATATGTATTTCATATGTAAAATTTATATTTTCTGTTGAAGCTTTTCTCCTCAGGCCTCTGCTGAAAATGGGCATTTGTAGCCCAGTCAGACAAACCCAGTCAACAAATATAAAATAAAAAAAATAAATATACATATCTATCTATATCTATATATCTATATGTAGACAAAGAGAGAGAGACAGATTCCTCGAGTTCAGTATACAGCAGAGAAGTATCAGGAGATGAGCCTTTTTTGGCTTTTTGGTGCAGCTTTATCACTTGCTGTTAATCCTGTGTGAATAGTGTTAATAGAAAATGTTATGCTGCTTCTGTAGATTGAATCAGTTCATACTGAAAAATAAAAAAATCGTAATACTCCTTTTTGAAAGCAGTTACAGAAAATAAATAGTCAGCACTTGAAGGAGGCCAGCTAGCATCTGAAAGCTAATCTAACATTCCATAGGAAAATTCTGCTTACTCCACCCTCAGATTTAAATATCATGTTTAAAGGCATGAAACAACATTTTGTTTTTGTAGTAAAAAGGTGTTTGTATGCATCCTATAATCATTAGTTTTTTTGGCGAAATTGAAGTGTATTAACCCACCAGATGCGCAGTAGCAAGCCCCGCCCAAACCCCACCTGCGACCATTTTGACTGCAGCGCCCACTGTTTGATTGAAAGATGCCACCAGAACACTAGGTAATACAGACCTACAAACAGATTAGCAAAATTACAAAGAAATTACAGAAAACATTGTACATATATACGTATAACAGTAATGATATGCTTATTGCAAAATACTTGTGTACTGACTCATTTGGGGGGGGGTCTTAAAAAGTTCATGTTCCTCGAAATTCCTCAAAGTTCCACATTGAAAGAGTCTGCCACACATTCAGTGTTAGGAATTATTTTAAGTGAAATCCATGATAAATTGAAATTAATCATATTAATGAATTAAATGACCTTCTTTATAAGTAAAACCAACATATTTAACCATCCACATTATGAAGGCAAGTGTTCCTCGTTTTGGCGATGGAAGGTTGAGAGCTATGGCTCTTTCATTCTACTTTTACCAATGTTTTTATTAGTGGAACTGCGGCGTTCGTGTCAGTGATTCTTTCATTCTACCATTGCTTGAATGTTTTCATTAGTGGAACCGCATTGTTTAGGTCAATGGCCTTTCATTGTACTGTTACTTGTATTCTTTTATTAGTGGAATCGCAGTGCTTATGTCAGTAGCTCTTTCATTCTACTGTTGCCTAAATGCTTTTACTAGTGAAACTAGGGTTTCTGCCAGTGTCTCTTTCATTCTACTGTTGGCTGAATGTTTGGTTATTGGAACTGCAGTGTTCATGTCAGTGGCTTTTTCATTTCATTTCTACCCGAATGTTTTATTAGTGGAATGCCAATATTTATGTCCTTGGACTACGACGGAAAATAATATAAAAATAAGTATGTCCTACAGTAGATGTTTGGAAAGAAAAAAACGATATACCTAATAATATGGGTGGCACTTTCTGCTAGTTAGTATTATGCCATCCCATTGTGATATAGGGTGGTAGTAAGAAACTGTATTTCCTGGTATGCAAGAATTGTCACAACGGTTGCTAACCCTTAAATTCCCCCAATGTACCTGTATTTTCCTGTAGGGTTGGAAGTATTTTGAATGCGCTAATAATTGTAGAGAAGGGGGACTGCTTCGCCCTCCCATGTGTCAATCACTGCGGGCACACACATTTAAAAACTAAGAAAACTAATAATCTCATGCATATCAAAACTAGCCCTAAGTGGATACATCCACCCCAACCCTGGCCCTACCATCTCCAACCCCAATCCTCATAATCAGACTAGAAATCACAACTTCTCCCATATTACAGCCAATAGAAAGCCAAGTGACTTCCTTCTACTAAGCCTAAATATTAGAAGTATATCCAACAAAGTCCATGAACTCCATGCCACCATAGACTTATACTCCCCATATATAGTCGTCCTGACAGAAACCTGGCTAAAACCTCACAATACCAGTGAGCAAATACTCCCTACAGGTTACGGCATACTAAGAGTAGACCGACTAAACAAAAAAGGAGGTGGTGTAGCTATAATATTTAAACATCTAAACATCCACATCTGAAAACCATCAGCTCCACAAATAGGCAATGAAGAAATAATATATACCAACCTCAAAATTAACCGTAACAAAACCATCAACATAATTGGATGCTACTTCCCACCTGGCCAAAACATCCCTCCACTAGAAAACCTCCTCAGCTGGTCTACCCACCTTCTCCCCCAAGAAACTATCATCTTAGGTGATTTCAATATTGACTGGCAATCCTGTTCTGGCAACAATCCAACCCATCATGTACACCTTCATGGCTTCACCCAACTAGTCCAGTCACCAACAAGGATAAATAAAAACTCCAGCAAGCACTCTACCCTGGATTGGATACTAGTCAGTAAGAACCCCCAATCATATATAGCAGGCTGCTTATCAGATAGCCTCAGTGATCACTCCCCAACATTCCTACTCAAAAAATACCTATACCAAGCTAAACCTGTCATCTACCGTCAAATACGTAAAAAACTAAACTTTAACCCACTCACATTCATCTCATCCCTCAAAGAATGTAACTGGCATCCTCTAAAGTACCTCAGTCTAGATGACGCAGTTGAATCTTTTAATACTACCTTCCTGAACATCCTTAATTACCATGCCCCCATAAGATTTTCCAGAACCAAAGCACAACCCTCCCCATGGCTACAGAAAACCACTAAGTCAGAAATGAAAAGCAGGGATAAAGTCTGGGAGCACTGGCGCAAAACCAAAACCCCCTCTGCTAGACAGAAATTTCTAGAACTATGCAACAGAGTCAAAAAGCTAATAAAACAGGACAAATTCCAATACTACCAGTCTGCCCTAGACTCCTCACAACACAGCCCCAAACAATTCTGGTCCTCCATAAACTCCATCCTCCACCCAGGTAAAGTCAGTACCCCTCCTCCTAACATCCCTCACTCCTCAGAAAATATTGCTACCTCATTCAACACACACTTCACCCAAACCATACTATCACTAGCTAAACAACACAACCCCCCTCCCCTCCAACCCACACCTTCAACTAGTAATCTCCCCACTGCCTTCTCTTTTTCTCCTGTACCTACCTCCAACATAAAAAAACTCTTAACTAAACTTAAACCCACCAAATTAGCAGCAGACAACCTCCCAAGTGAATACCTACAAATCGCAGCTGATGCTCTGGCCTACCCAGTATCCATCTTGATTAACTGATCTCTGTCAGAAAGTTACGTTCCTACATTGTGGAAAGTCTCACATATAATTCCCCTCCACAAAGGTGGACCCTCTGCAGAACTAACCAATTACCGCCCATAGCTATTCTCTCTCCACTCTCCAAAATACTAGAGAGATGCATACACTCTCAGGTCTCACACTACCTCCTTACTAACAACCTCCTTTCCAGTACTCAGCATGGTTTCCGACCAAACCATAGAACCACCACTGCCTTACTCTCCTTTACTAACACTATCCTTCAGCATAAAAACAATGGCTATCTCTCCTCTGCTACCTTCCTAGACCTATCTAAAGCATTTGACATGGTCCCACACAAACAACTTATCTCTGTCCTCAATAACCTGTCCTTCTCACAATCAGTCACCAACTGGTTTCAGAGTTACCTGTCTAATCGCCAACAATCCGTTGTATGGCAGAATGACATATCTCCCCAACTACCGCTCTCCATAGGGGTTCCCCAAGGATCCAGCCTTGGACCCCTACTCTTCTCTGTTTACACCAATAATCTAGCCTCTGCCACCAAACATGGCACACTCATACAATGCAGATGACTCACCATCATCTGCTCAGCCCAGTCCCTACCAAAACTGCAAAAAGTCACACAGGAAGCCTTTTCCTCTGTTGAAACATGGTTATCCAATGCCCAGTTAATACTCAACCCAAACAAAACTAAACTACTCATCTTCCAACCCACCAAACATACTCAAAACAACTCTCACTTTAACATCACAGCAAAAGACAACACCACTATATACCCAACTGAACACACCAAATTGCTAGGAGTGGAAATAGACAATGAACTAAAATTTGACATTCACATATCCATGACCATAAAAAAAGTCCACAAAAAACTAGGAGCGTTATACAGAAATAAGCAATTTCTCACCAAAGCAGCAAAGATTTCAATAGCAAATTCCCACCTTATCTCCACCCTACTTTATGCCTCTCCAATATATACCAACCTAAGGCAATGTGATCTAAACAAGCTAGAGACCTGCTACAACAAAATCGCCAAATTCGCCACAGGGGCATCCTACCATAGTCACCACTGTCTCTCACTTGCTGAACTGGGTTGGCTTGAACTCCCTCACCTCCTTCAGTGGTATCAACCCTCACTCGCCCACAAACTAGTAAACCATCCACTAAATGTCCCATCCCTCCAGAATCTACTCCAACCCTATCGCACCACCAGACCACTAAGATCCAGCAACAAAAATCACTTGCAGATCACTAAAGCCAATAACTCTGCTGGTGAAGCACTATTCTCTTGCACCATAGCCAAATTATGGAACTCACTCCCACCCACAATTACCTCCGTACCATCATGCACCAACTTCAAAACTTTATTAAAAGCGCACCTAAAAACATGCTCGTTATGCCCTTGCAACTCCCACTCTAATATCATCCACCCCATCCAACTACTACCTTTCTTTCACCTCCACTAACTACCTTGATGATAGCAAGCTCAGATGCTCATAAGCCTAGTACTTATTATACAGCAGGAACTTCTCATTGTTACATTTGTTAATGCCTGTTATGTACTTCACAGATAAAGATTCTAGTTGTCTACTGATGTACTATGTTCTTCATCTGTAAATATGTTGTAAGTAATGTCTATGTTAAATTGTTAATCACTATGTAATCCAATGTAACTACTGTCTGTTTATTTTACTGTGGAGCTTTTCTCCCCGGGCCTCCGCTAAAAATGGACCCACGTCCAGTCGGACACTCCCGGTCAACAAATTTAAATAAATAAATAAATAAAATAAAATAAGGGAAACTTTATGATTGTGCTCTGTGGGTAATAAATATGGTGGGAGGGTTACTATGTTAAGTTGTAGGGATGCTTTATGTTTGAGTAATATAGTTGGTAGAATATGTGGGGGATGCATAGGGATGCTTCTTGAGCTGGTGGGAGGGGAGCTGAGTGTGGGTGAGACATGAGTGGTGGTGTGAGTAGTAGTACAGTGGTAGTGGTTGAGTGGGGGAATGATGGAGCTTTGGTAGGATGTAAGATATGCAAGGAGAGTGCATGCAGTGAGCATAGGAAAGGTATGCTTGTACATGTTAGTTGAGGAGGTGTGATAGTAGTAGGAAGATGGAGGAGGTAGTGTTGGGTTAGCGCTGTGGTTGGCTATTGGAAAGATGGGAGGGGTTTGAGTGCAATAAAGGTGGGACCACTGGGGGTGGGAGGGAATAGGGGGCAGGGTTGGTAGTGAAGCGGATAGAGACCCTGTTGGGTAGAGACCCTGTTAGTTGCTCGTATGAGGGGGCTGGAAACAATCACAAAGCAAAGACAAGTATGTGTTAAGAAACAATTACAATCAATTGACCAAGGACTGCTCTGAAACTGTAAGTCATTTCTTAACTTCTCAGGTGGAAAAACATGATAACCTTGTATCAGTAGGCTGCTGTGGTCATAGTTTAAATTAACAAACACACAGTATTGATCAGTTGTGGATACTATTTGCTAACAGAAGGGAATAAGAGAAAGTGGAGGATGTGTGTGTGTGTGTGTGTGTGTGTGTGTGTGTGTGTGTGTGTGTAGTGGGGGGGGCTGCTTACAAGCCAAAGCAGCGTGCTCTCCAGGGGAAAATGAATATTGACTCAAACAGGTAGACACATACTCAAAGTTAACTGTAGCTGTTTGCAGACAGTTCAGACCCGGACTGCACTTTTCTTACAAGAATGTTAAAGGTGGTACCACAGTTGAATACTTAAGAGTGGCTTTAGGTCTAGAAAAAAAGAGTACAGAGAGGAGTAAGCACTTTTGAGATGGTAAATATATATTATAAAGATTATAAAAAACACACTGAGCAAATAGCTACCGCATGCAGGACAATGTCTTGAACCAACTACTTAGTATATGCAGATACTGAGCCAGTTGGAAGAACATTAGAAAAAAAACCCCCAGACAGTTATGCAGTCACAGATAAAAATATAGCGAGCAGCAATCTTTCGTGGTTCTCTAATGTGATTCTATCCACCAGTAACAGCACAATTATATAGAAATAATTAGACACTAGTATGAGCTGTCTACACACAACACAATTACATGAATAACATTAGTGAACAAGGTGCAGCTATGCAAATAGACCATACAATACTATTATACTAAAAACAACTTGGTGCATACAAATGCTAGCATGCCATAATAACATCCAATATTTACTTATTTTATTATTATTATTATATCTTATTGATTTACTTTTTTTTTTTTGCTATTTCCTCAGTCTTTGAATTTTATCTGTTTGTCAGGTATATGGCTTGTTGGAGCAGTTTCTTGTTTTTTACAGAAAATATTATAATTAAAACATGTAGATCAGAAGAAAAGATACCCGTGCTACTCTTCAAATTTTTTTAATGCATAGACTGCTCACAAATTTTGTTTTCCTAGGATGTAACCAAGTACATTGAGGGCAAAATCACTGAAGCTCATTCTGTCAAGCCTGAAAATGAGTATTTTGTAGAAGGGTTTCTAATAGGGGGTGTAAAGGCATGTACACCATCCCTTTCAAGGGCTATCCTTCTTGCATTCTGATAAGTTTGTTTGTGTCTTTCAGCTTTTCCCGGTTAGGGGTCGCCACAGTGAAACTCCGGTCTGCTAATGATTGGCAGTAGATTTTTTACGTGCCGAGTTTGCCAGCCCTGATGCACAACCTTCAACAAAGGTACGCCCATTCACGCATGTCTCCACACAGAAGACACTCTAGCTGAGAATCAAACGGCACAACGTCTTGCTGTGAGGCGACAACGCTACCGCAGCACCACCACCGCAGTTGCATTCTGATAAGTAATATGACTAATTCCAAAGCCACCAAATCTCAGGCTAAGTTACATATTCTTCAACAAGCTGTTCTTTTAGTTTTTCAGGTTTAACAGAATGACCTTCAACAAACTAATAGAATATATCAGTACTGTTCCTTATATCTGGTGAGTTTTTCTTGATGAGGAATTTTAATTCTACTGATTTTGTATATAAAATGTACTGCTGAACTTTGGTGTGCTCCACTATAAGGATGAAAACTTGAAATGATGTGTTACATTGGTGAGGCATTCATTGTTTCATAAGCACAAACCTAAAAAGAATGTATTCATTTTGTTAACCAGATAAAGGAACTGGTACATATGTGCCCTGGGTAAAGTCACAAGGAAAATGCAATATATATATGTATGGGTTTACTGTCAAATCCAGACGCCTATATGTTCAACAGTTAAAAGCCCAAGATGAAAATCATGAAAATGAAGAAACCCGAACATCGACTTTTTCATAGGGTAAGTAAACACTTCCCCAACATGCCCTTTTCTCCACTGTAGTGTGATCCCGGAGTTGGTATATATATATATATAATTAGGTAGGGTGTGGGGGTGTAACCCAGCACTTGGGTGGGTTTTACTTACCTCGGCATGAGTTCCAGTTGCATTTGAGCAAGTATTTACTTAACCCTAGGAAAAAGTCAACATTTAGGTTTCTTCAGTTTTGTGATTTTCATCTTGGGTTTTTAACCATTGATCATATGGGCATCAAGATGTGAAAGTAGACCCATATATATATATATATATATCATATATATATAATATATATATATATATATATATATATATATATATATATACGGGTACATGTCAGTACATCGACAAGTTAGAAGATCGACATCCACTTCACCGACACATGAAATAATCGACACCACAAATCACGGACATTTAACAGGTTAGAAGTTTAAATTTCGCTAATCATGCCTACCACACATGCATAACACTGCCACACTTACTAAAACATGGTAGGCATGATTAGCGAAATTTAAACTTTACCCTGTTAAATGTCCGATTTTTTATGTGTCGATTATTTCATGTGTCGGTGAAGTGGATGTAGATCTTCTAACTTGTTGATGTACTGACATGTACCCATATATATATATATATATATATATATATATATATAGAGAGAGAGAGAGAGAGAGATGTATGTATAGGTATAGATATATAAATAAATAGATATAAACACACAGTTTAAAGCAGCCTATAAAACAGTATGTTTGTGGGATGAAAGCTGAGTATACAGAGGAATCCAAAACAGACACAAGGATAGTGTGTGGACTCCATATAGACAGTGACAGAAGTCAGTGTTGAATACACAGACACAAGGATAGCGTGTGGACTCCATATAGACAGTGACAGAAGTCAGTGTTGAATTCTTGACAGTGATGGTCTGAGCCTGAGATTACTGAGATACCATTTGTGACTTTTCTGAAATGAAAGTTCATGACTGGAAGAATAACTAATCATTGAAACACTGTAGCGACGTTTCTTTACTTTTCTATTTAAAGGGCCCCCTTTGTACTAACACTATACATAACTATTTAAGAAATCTCACTCCTATATGATTAGGATTGAATAATATAATAGTACAGCGAAATCGACCCAAGAATTAGACACACACAAAAAACGTAAACTTCGCTGTTGTTGTGTAGCAGTCCAAAAAGCTTTAGTATAGCAAAAACTGGATGCAAACTGAAGTTAAAAACTTTTATTGTTAACAAATAAATAACTGGTTAAGCACTTTCATCTACAATAAGTAGACTTCTTCAGAACACTACATATGATTATCAGCTGGGTTAAATACATTTCACTGACCAATCAGTGCGACATCTCAATTAGACTAGAAAGACATTTAAAGTGCACTTGCTGTATAAAAAAACTTCATATCATATTCAGGTCAACATATTAAATAAAAACTTTTTTTTAAAAAAAACTTATCCTTAAATATTAAATACAAGAAATAAGATAATATGTTAACAAATAAATACATACATATATATGTATAAATAAATGTAAAATATATAAATAAGTAAGTAGAAAAAATGAGAAGGTGAATACCTTCTACTAATTATATTCTAGCTTCAAGTACTGGTTTAATAGATATATTATCGTTAATACCTGGATGTACTACTGCATTTAGCAGAATCTGCCATTTTATCTCTCTTTCACCCAGTTTGGTCTTAAAATTCCCTCCCCTGAGGTTAGCTTTAACTTGTTCCAGTATGGCAAATTTAAATAAATCACAATTTGGACTTGCTTCAAGGTGCCTATAAAGTGCATTTTTAGTATCCTTCTTTCTGATGCTATAGTAATGGTTGTAAATACGATTCCTAAGGCACCAGTCAGTTTTCCCTACATAATAACTTGGACACTTTACACATTTTGCTAAATAAATCACATGTTGTGTCCTAGAGTTGCCCTTTTTAAATTTGACTAGTGTGCAATTGAGATGATTAGGATTGAGTTTAGTGCTTCATAGGTCTTCATCAGGTTCTTTATTCTGCTTGTTTAAATTGCTGAAATGTTAAGCAGAGTTTATGTTGGAGGCTGTCCTTTAGCAGTTTAATATGTTAATATATATATATATATATATATATATATATATATATATATATATATATATATATATATATATGCATTTTTCTTTCCTAACATTCTACAGGTTGTGATATAATCTTAATATTTTATCAGCATTGTTTATTTATTTTATTTATTTATATTTGTTTACCGGGAAATTCCGACTGGACACAGGTCCTTTTTCAGCGGAGGCGCGGAGAGAAAAGCTCCACAGAATGACATGGTAGATGGGAAAACAATAACAATAAAGGTATGTATACAGTAGAAGTGATCATGACATGGAGTAATACAGGAGCAAAATCGGTACAACTGAGTAGTGAGCTCTAATTACAAACATTGAGAAATAAGAAGTAAAACACAGCGCTACAAATTATCTAAACAGTAACTAGATAACAATAACAACAGACTAAATGATAACTAAATCCAGGAAGGATTAAACAGTAACTAGATAACAATAACAACAGACTAAATGATAACTAAATCCTGGAAGGATTAAACAGTAACTAGATAACAATAACAACAGACTAAATGATAACTAAATCCTGGAAGGATTAAACAGTAACTAGATAACAATAATAACAGACTAAATGATAACTACATCCTGGAAGGATTAAACATTGAGAGATAACAATAACAACAGACTAAATGATAATTAAATCCTGGTAAACAGTAACTGGATAATAATAATAGACTAAATGATAACTAAACCCTGACAAACATTGAGAAATAAGAAGTAAAACACAGTGCTACAAATTATCTAAACAGTAACTAGATAACAATAATAACAGACTAAAAGATAACTAAATCCAGGAAGGATTAACAAGCAGTGAGTGATCTTCAGTTCAGTTTTATAGTGATAGAGAGGACACTCTATCTAAATCTGGGAAAGGAGAGAAGGGTTGAGGGGGGGTTATTAGTTGGGGTTTGGACAAGGACAAAGCCAGTGAGAATTTAGATGAGATTTAAGTGCAGTTTTGAAAAGAATGAAGGAAGGAAGGGTAGTTATGGCAATAGGAAGATTGTTCCAGAGCTTGGATATAGTGCAGGAAAAAAATGCTTCACCTACTGAGTTTTTGTATTTGGTGACCTGAAGTAGATTTTTGTTGCAGGAGCATAGTGGTCTAGAAGAGGGATAGGGTTTGAGAATTGTATGAGCGATGGGATTCGAAGAGAGTGGTTTACTAGTTTATGAGCAAAGTTGAGCTGAGTTTGATGTAGGAGTTGTGGGAGTTCAAGCCAGTCAAGTTTTCTAAGGGAGACACAGTAGTGGCTGCGGTAGGAGGCACCAGTGGCAAATTTTGTGATTTTATTGTAGCAGGCTTTGAGTTTGTGTAGGTCTGACTGTCTAAGATTAGTAAGTATGGTGATGCATAGAGAAGGGTGGAGATTAGTTGGGAATTGGCGATAGAGATTCTTGCTGGTTTGGTGAAGTATTAGTGGCTTCTATATAAGGCACCCATTTTTTTTGTGAACTTTTTTTATTGTTAGTGATATGTGGGTGTCAAATTTGAGATTATTGTCTATCTGTATGCCAAGTAGTTTTGTGTGGGCAGTTGGTGAAATGGAGGTATTATCTTTGGCTTGAATAGTGAAATGTGGGGTGTTTGGGGTAGATTTCGAGGATTGGAAGATGAGGAGTTTGGCTTTATTTGGATTGAGGAGAAGCTGGGCATTAGATAGCCAGCTTTCAACTGAAGAAAAAGATTCTTGGGTGATCTGTTGGAGTTCTATTAGAGTTGGAGCTGAGCAGATGAGGGTGGAATCATCTGCATACTGTATGAGGGAGGCATGTTTGCTGGCAGTGTGCAGGTTGTTGGTGAAAAGGGAGAAAAGTAGGGGGCCAAGGATGGAGCCTTGGGGAACCCCGAGAGTAACAGGGAGGTGAGGGGATAGCTTGTTGTCCCAGATGACTGATTGCTGGTGGCCTTGTAGATAGCTGTGGAACCAGTTTGTGGCTGGTGTGGAGAAAGAGAGGTCGGCTAGAGCAGAGAGTAGTAGATTGTGTGACACAATGTCAAAGGCTTTAGATAGATCCAGAAATACAACAGATGAGAGGGGGCCATTGTTTTTGTGATGGAGGATAGTGTTGCTGAAGGAGAGGAGAGCAGCTGTTGTGCTCTGGTGTGGTCTGAAACCATGCTGGGTATTGGAGAGGCGGTTATTGTTAAGGAGGAAATTGGAGACCTGTGAGTTGATGCATTTTTCAAGTATCTTGGAGAGGGGAGAGAGGATGGCAATGGGGCAGTAGTTGGAGAGGTCAGATGAGAGGCCACCTTTGTGGTGGGGAATGATGTGTAATATTTTCCATAGCATGGGTACATAGGATTCAGATATGGAATGGTTGATTAATATGGAAATAGGATAAGCTAGGACATCAGCTGCTATCTTTAGGTATTCAGCGGGCAGGCAGTCGGCTGCTAGTTTTGTGGGTTTTAGTTTTGTCATGAGTCTTTTTATGTCGGAGGTGAGTACTGTGGAGAGAAAAAAGGTAGGGAGGAGTGGTTTTGGGTTGGGTGAGGGGGGAATTAGTGTAGGGAAGTGTTTTTTTGTTAGGGATAGAATGGATTCTGTGAAGTGTTTATTACAGGAATCAGCAATGCTACTGGTGGAGAGAGGGGTGGTTGGTGGTGGGGTACTTATGTTTCTTGGGCAGAGTATAGAGTTAATAGTGGACCAAAATTGCTTGGGGTTGTTTTGGGAGGAGTATAGGGATGTCTGCTAGAAAAGGGCTTTGTCTGTTTTTTCTTGCTTTTTGACCTTGTTACGCAGTCCAAGGAAGAGTTATCTGCCTGATGGGGTTTTAGTTACACGCCAGTATTCCCATGTTTTATCCCTGGTTTTCATAAGGCCCCTGGTAGTTTTTTGTAGCCAGGGGGAGCTCTTAGTTCTGATTCTGGTGTTTCTCAGGGGGGGCATGGGAGTTAAGGATGTTGGGGAAGGTATTGTTAAAGAAATGGACTGCTTCATCTATGTTGAGTTACTTTAGAGGTGACCAGTTTACTTTCTGGAGGGAGGAGGTGAAAGAGTTGGGGTTAAAATTAGCTTTGTTGTGAATAAGTCTGTGGGTAATGGGTTTGCAATCATTAATGTGATTTTTTAGTAGTAAGGTTGTGGAACGATCACTGAGGGAGTCAGGTAAACAGTCTGCTAGGTAGGTGTGGGGGGCTTTGTTAACTAAGACCCAGTCAAGAATGCTGCAGTTATTGGGGTTTTTATTGATCCTAGTGGGGGGTTGTATTAGCTAAAAGAAACCATGGAGATTTAGGTGGAGGGCTGGGTGTTTGCTATTGCAGGATAGCCAATTGATGTTAAAGTCACCAAGGATGATAATTTTGGGGGTAGGGAGAGATTGTCCCAGACTAGTAGGTTTTCAAGGGGAGGTATATTTTGGCCTGGTGAGAAATAGCACCCTATAATTTTGATTGATGTGTTAGGGTTTAATTTGAGGGTGGTGTAAAGTATTTCTTCCTTGTCAAACTGGGGAGTTGAATTCATGAGAATTTGGATATTGAGGTGGTGTTTGTACAACAGTGGCACAGCTCCTCCTTTTCTGGATAGTCTGTCCTTACGGAGGATGTTGTATCCAGGAGGAAGTATTTCCTCACTTTCGATGTGAGGTTTGAGCCACAATTCGGTTAGGATAAGGATGTCAGGGGAGTAGAGACTTATGTAGACATGGAGGTCTTGGATTTTATTACAGATGCCTCTGATGTTAAGAGACATAATGAGGAGGTCTTTTGGGTTTTTGTTGCTTGCGATTTGGGTGATGGGGGAGTTAGTTGAAAGGGGATTTGTGGAGATGTTGCTGATTGTGGGGCCAGGGTTGGGGTGCACATCTCCACTGAGAGCAAGTTTAGAGAGAGTGTTGAGAATATGTTTTATATATGCAGTAAAACATTTGTTGTATTTTATGGATATTTTGTGTTCAAATGTGGTGGGGGTTTGGTAATTGAGTAGTTGACTGGGAGGAGGTAGTTTGTGGTTGGGGTAATGAAATTATGCAGTGGGTTTTTGAGAGGAGTTGATGAGAGAGTGCAGTGGAAATGGCAGGAGGTTATGACTGTAGCTGTTTGGTAGGATATAATATAGGCTAGAATAGTGCAAGTGAGGATGACAACAGTATTAACTAGTGGCATGTTTGCTATGGGTTAGGATGGGAGTTAAGCAGGTAGGTGGGGTAGAGAGGTGGGGAATATCAGCTGTAAGGCTTGATTGAGGAGTAGAACTCAAATTGAGTCTTAAAATAGCCCAAAATGGTTATTACAACACCAAAAATTCACAAAACCCCAAAGCTGTTATTTATGTTTTGAAACCAAGAAAACCACAAACATGGAGAATTTTTCATAGCTTTGACCATCAACAGGAAAACTATAAAAAATATAAACAAGCAATCACATTGTATACATACAAAAAAAAAACAATGGACATTTAAACCCTTGATTTGTCACTCGTTGTCCGTTATTATCAAACATGAATGCAAAAAGCCATCTCCAGATTGTAACAATCAGTGTCCAATTCAGTTATTTAGGTCCAAGATGAAGAAATCTAACCATCCATTGAAAAAAAAACTCTGAAAACCCATATATTTTATGAACCTAAAACAAAATGGTGACTGGTTATTCCACTGTTTTAGAGTCCAAGCTATGTAATAGTAAACAAAAAATAGTACTGAGAACTGCATATAGCACTACATGCTTAATATTGGCCCTGATTTTATATAAACAGCCAAAATTAAGAGCCATTAAACAATTGAGAAATGTCTATAATTATTAGGTTCGTCCAAAATGTGTGAAAGAAAAACACACATTACAATCTAGTTCCTTCTCTATATATTTGGCATCCCTGATTGGCGACATCATTCACTTCTTAGCAATACAAAAAGGATATTCCTGATATAAAAAAAATAAAGAACAGTCAAAACAGAACAGACACACTGTTCCCAGAGATGTAAAACCAAAAGTACCTTTGAAAGAAGAACACTCTTTAATTAGCTGATAACATCCCCAATTTTCAAACAGCCTTCACTTCTTCATGGCCAGCAAAGACATCTTCCATTTTTATCAAAAAACAAATGCCCTTATAATAGGCCAAAAAAGAAACCATTGTTCAAAGATATAAATTGAGCCCCAAATACGCCAGTATTCGCTTCTGCACAACAAACAAGGAACTCTGCCGATGTCAAAAATACACGAAGGCCCTTTTGATAAATCCAAAAATGATTTGCAGCTTTTACAGTTTCCTTGTTCTTGCCTCCTCTCACTATCTGGTGTTGGGAACAATTATAGCTGAAGAGGACACGTAGCCAAGAAACGTCAGCAAATTAAGAAATACCCCTGCAGTCCCACTAATGGAATCACTTGCTTTCTCTTTTTAGCACTTCAGACTTTTAATTCCATCTTTCTGCTAGAGTTTATGACACGCAGCATATTTCTGTTTCTCCACAAATTAGTATTATGAAGCATCTTTTCAATACTCCATTTAAGAGAATTTAAATCTGTTTGTCATCAGACCATACATAGTTATCCCTTTCACATGGGGCTCCACTAAAACTCTCAACGCCACATATCTCTGCACAAACAAACAAGTTCAGTATTGCTGCTATGCTGAAAGCAAAATCTCACGAGGAACATAAACACAGCAGCTGCTCCTTTTAACTATCATATTTATAATTATATATATTTTTGTTTCCCCTCACAACTGATCACCAGCTTCTCCTAGTGCCTCTCCTCATCCACTTGAATTACTAAACCCAACTCTCCTCCCTCATACTGGATCTGATTTTGACTGGTGAGAAATCTGAGATAACCTAGGAATGTATAACTCTACTGTCAATTGTGTGTTCTCCCTTTAGGGTCTACATTGTGCTGTTGGCTTATACTATGGGTCTATATTAGAAGCACGAAAACTCTAAACCGCGAACGCTCACATGAGCGAAAATGCCAGTGTTCGAAGCTGCTATTATGGGGGATGCGCCCTCCACACCCCCTGCTAACTATATATTCTAACTCTGAGGTTGCACTACAGTGAGGAAAGGGCAAATATCCCACTCCTCACTGTAACATGACCCCGCAATCACTCTTTCGATTCCCAGCATTTTCGCTCATGTGAGCGTTCACGGTTTAGGGTTTTCGTGCTTCTAATATAGACCCTATACTGTATCATCCAGGCCTCTGTGTGTGACTAAGCCAAAGCCCTGACACTTGGTAGATGATACATTCCATGCATCCTCAGCATCTACCAGGGATTGACCATGGAAGCACTCCTATCCCTCCCAGGATGGGCACATCCCTCCCTTCCAGTGTTGTCATGACTCTGACCACTAAATAAACATGGCTTGCCTGAGCTGTAGCATCAAGGTTTTATCCCTCCCCACCATTGGCACAGGTACTGACCAGGAAATAATTCAAGGTATGGAGTTTTTTTTTCCCTGAGCAATAATTTCACTATTCTATTCTATTATATTAATGAATGTGGTGGGCATAAAGAGTTCCTATTAACTATCAGTCACTGGACCTTAATGGGTTGTGTGTTATTCTAATAGCTTATGAATAGTCTAAACATTAACTTCAAATCTTTTTTCCAACTTTTTAGTTTACAAAAAAAAATTTTTACATTTTCATAGAGGTTTACATTCCAGTCTTTACTTCTAACTAATTAGCGAGAAGAACTAGGTATACAGTACATCCGTTAGCATAGCTGTGCAAAGTGAATATACAGCTGCTGAAGAGCAATCTAACAACATGACTTCTGATATCTTAGGTCATAAACCCCCAGGCAAAGTGAAATGTTGCTTGTGCAAATCAGGACAAATATTTCTATTTTTAGTTATATAGCCAAACTGCCGATCTCATTACTCATACAAACATGACCTACCATGAAGGTGTGGCTCCTTTAACATATGTCAAAATATGCCTGCAGTCCACTCTCAAGATTTTTTTTAAACTCACATCTCTATTACTGATAAAGTAAAAAATACACAAGCTTGATATTTTAAATTCGGTCTTTATGTTTTTGAAGGCTGGTTGGCAAACCATTATTTGCAGTCTCTTACTGTAGACACTGACTTTAAACATTGATGGTTCTGGTTGATGAATAGATTCATCAAAGTAACACTGGCTGACTCTACCATTCAGTTGTGAGACACATTTATAATACTCTTTGCCCTTAAGAAGTCCCAGGTACACTCACCATGCTGTTACGATGCTGTCATGACATGTTGCCCCTTCTCATCTGGAACATATGACTTTGACTTAGCATGCAACATGAGTCTCTAATTACAATTATCCTTTGTTTTTGTATCTTTAGATCAGAACAGAGATGTGAGGAGAAAGCTGTTCCTAGTGTGAAAATAGCAAATAGCCTTCACGTCCTTAATCTGAGAAAAATAAAAACTCTTCAACTTAGAATAATAAGCAGCAGTGAGAGATTAAACTTCAAATATTAATTCCTCTTCCATAAAAGCACTGAAGACATAAACGTGAGCAAACTTAAACACCAGAATAACTCAGCTTTTATTTATGATGAGCACTTTCATCTGCCAACTGAACTTCATCAGACCAACTGCTGCCTACCAAAAAAAGTTATTCATGGTGAAGTGGGAGTTGGGGGGATGGAACAAGTCTTCACTTCTAAATACTCTTTCTTATCCTTTCTTTCCTCTATGGAGACTTGGACATACATGAACTCCGGGGTATAATCCTGTTTAACCAACCATATCTAGATAACTTCACCTGTAGCTCCTGCCTTTGCTGCTGTTGGTCTGAATGAATGGAAGGCACTGTAGCCTTGTACTGTCAGAATACTTTTTCTGGCTTTTAACCAAGTCTTGCTAACAACACAGATGTGTACATTCTCTAGAGTGAGGAAAAGTTGTAGAGTTTGCGGTTTGATGTGTAGGCTGCTACCACTGAGCAGTAATACCTTAAGGTTGCTTATTTTTTTATTTTTTTGCTAGTTGGTAGTTGACATTGCCTGAAAAGCTCTAAGGAGCTAGATATGTTTTAGCCAGTATCCAAAAGCCTGCAGAAATAGCTGCAGACTATCCTTGTCAAAGCAATGTGGCCTGTTAACCAGCTCCTTCCATGCTGATAGGTACTGCATTTTCTTGTAGTGACACCCAAAACTAAGCCAGTTTTTAAAATCAGTCATTTTCTATTAATACTGTGGCATCATACTTGGAGAAGGTAGAATGTTGCCCAATGCAAGGGACATATCTGTTTGTAACATATATTCAGAGAGATTCACAATGTCTCGTTTCATATAGTCCAGTGAAGTACGTCTCAGGTCATTTACACCCACATTGACTATGATAGAATCACATTGGTACCTGTGGTGCAGTGACTTGAGTGTGTGCATGATGTTTAGGTACAGTGTTAACAGGGTATTTTGCTCTACTGTTAAGAAACCCACATACTAAAATGCTTTTCTACATTTTCAATAGTAACCACCTATTTCTGCCAGAAATTGTATGCATTTTACGGCAGCTCCATTAGAAAGCTGCAGACTAACAAGAATGATTTAATTATGGTGTATACTAATAGTTCAGAGCTTGCTAGGCAGAACTGCTAATTTTCATGAGTTACACATCAGACTTAGTAACCGAGTACTTCCTTTGTGTGATGTAAATCTACATTTCTGTGTCTGGCATATGAAACATCCTCCAACCCATTACTGATAGATGTCTTGCATATCAGCAGGTCAGATGGCATCAGAATTACTAAGGCTAGGGATCTAAACCTTTTCTGCAACATCAGTAGAACAGTTTGAAGGTATAGGTATATCTCACAGAGGATACCGCTGCTTTGGACAGACTCCCAATAAACATAAAACAAAGTTCATCCCTCTCCATAGTCAAATGCAACTTAGATCTATGGGTAGGAAACAGAAACTTTATACAAGGACTGCCCCTGTACTACCGATGCACAGAGGCAGGTCCTAAATGCTTTATCTCATGCATGGATCCCCTCAAATTATTTTTGGCATGATCTCATTTATTCGCATTAGGGGAAATATATAATTATTGACCATGGGATGGGTAAGCCCAATCTACAACCAAATGGGATGGGTTATTTTGAGCATAAAAAGAGAAACTGGCTAGACTTGAACAAGTAATCCAAACCAAAGGAGCCAAGAAGGACACTGACCAAACTACACTGTGGTATAACTAAGTGCTTTTGTCTTTATTTGTAAGACTTCTTCAGATTGAAAAAAAACTTAAACCATACAACATTTAAATCGCAAAAGGTACATCACATGATTCAAACACACCCCTCTCATTACCCAATAAAATAACAGACATAATTAAGATTCATGATGTCCATATAAAAATATGCCATTTACCTCTATTAAAATATTGTACATATCCAAAAAATACATATTAAAACTCAAAATTCTTAATATTCCCTTTACACAACTTAGGATTTCAGCCTTAATACATTCATAATTGAAATGTAATCATTTAAACCAGGGAAAATCCCTGCATTTAACTTAAGTTGCCACAGTAGCTCACATCATTTTAATAAGTCTTCCCAAGGCCCTCCCCTAGAATTTCTTAATACCTAGTCTAAACCACAAAAAAGAAAGGAATGTCCTGGGTTATTAATAATGTGTTTAGCTCAACCACTATTGGCCTTATTTTTCCTAATATCTAAAATGTGCTTGTATATTCTTTCCTTAAACTTTCTTTTAGTTTTCCCTATGTAAAACCGGTTACATTTCTGACATAGGGCAAGATAAACAACCAGTTGTATTGCAGTTACAAAAAACATTGGCCTTTATCAATTTACTATTGACATTAAATCTGTTCCCTTCTAAAAAAACTTGCACTGGGAACAGAAGCCACATTTTGTTGTACCTGGCTTTTTCTGGGTTAAATTAACTACACTAAGATCACTTTGTTCCAAATAATTCTTAATAGTTTTACCTTTTTTGGTAGACTACCAGAGGCTTTTCCCCACTTTGCCCATTACACCAAAAAATGGGAAAATAGACCAATTCTTATTTAATATTTCCCTAATTTCTGATCCTCCACACAATACTCCATCACAAAAGTGGTAGAGTAATCCTTAGTAGAAGTTCTATTACAAGCAAAAATGTCATTAACGCTATTAAAGTCAGTCTTAATTAATGGAACGATATCCCCTTCTTTCCTTCTTTGTTCAACTTCCAAACTTATTTTGTTGATTAGTTCAAGGGGGTATCCTCTGGCTGTAAACATATTGTCCAGGTTTTTACTCTTTTTACAGTTTAAAGAATCTTCAGATATTATCCTGGCCAACTGTATAAATTGCCCTTTAATGATCCTACGTTTTTGAAATTCTGGATGGCCACTAGAATAATGTAATTGTAAACTATTACAATAAGTGGGTTTTCTATATACCGTACTAACAATACTCTGTTGGTCATGGTCTTTCATTATTCTAACGTCCAGGTAATTTATGGAATCTACATTGAAGGAAAATGTAAATTTAAGGAAGAAGTGGTGGAGTTCAAATAATCAGTAAAAGGACCTATTTCGTCCACTTCCCCTTCCTAGGCAATAAAGATGTCATCCAAAAATCTAGTGTAAACTTTCCAGGGTGGGTTGGTGAAATGTTTAAACAAATATTGTTTCTCCCATTGAATAAGAACAATACTAGCAAATGGGGGGGGGTGCAAGAAGTGCCCATAGCAACACCCTTGCTTTGCTGGAAATATTGCCTCTCTAAAAACATAAAATTGTATTTAAGTACCATTTCCATAAAAAGATTTAACACATTGATTTCATCCTGTTGGAAGGTAGTTGATTCAAGTAAAAAATCATTAAACCAGTTCAAACCTACGTTGTGCAGAATGACAAACTGGCTAGACGTAATATGGCCCGCAAGGGCAGCAAGCCTACGACTTACCTGTGAATCTATAAGAAAGGTACTGCAATATATGAATTAAGCAGAGTTCAACTTAAGGTAAGCAACAACTAGAAGTAGGATATAGGCCTAGAATGACTTACCAAGTCAAGAAAATTAAATATAGTTTTATGAGCACATGGTAAATATTTGCTATTTTCTTCCAGTGCTGTTCTAAAAAAATCCATCAGTGCAAACAGGATGTCGTGGATGGGTTGTTATACTACAGTAGGTAGGTAGATAATTTTTTTAACATTGTTTGACATTTGCTTACCAACTATTGATACAAGGATTATAATTTGTAAACATTTTGAGAGAGTCAGACTCGCTGTGCTGGTCTTTTCAGATGTCTGTTCTTATTATAGCCTATACTGGTTCCATTCCACACATTCCAGGTGTTTTCACTCTCTGAAGGTTCAATAGGATGAAACATGGACCAACATTCATCTTGCTGAAACCTATTAAAAAACACTTTTGCTCTGGGTCAAGTTCACCCTACACCTGCTGTATAGGAGACAATGACCAATATCTCATAGATGTAAACATTCTAAATCTAAGGAAGAAATGTGTGGTTGTGAAAACTGTGAGTTTAGTTCACATTTTGATAAGTGTGGAACAGTAGAAGCTTGTTAAAAAGAGGTCTTGTCTTCAGGATAGCAATGCATGATACAAAGTTGCCAGTAATATGTTGCATATTTTGGACAAGCTAAAGACATTTTTTTCACTATAAGAGAATACGGGAGTAACTGAGTGGATCTGCATGTAGTTTCACATATAACGGATTGCTTAATCAGCAGGTTGCAATAAGTCAGGGGGGTGAGTTGTCTGTCTATCCTAATGAGGTTACCAGAGATGCTTC
This sequence comes from Protopterus annectens, assembly GCF_019279795.1. NCBI lineage: Eukaryota > Metazoa > Chordata > Ceratodontiformes > Protopteridae > Protopterus > Protopterus annectens. Next base: position 605,488,007 of record NC_056749.1, on the reverse strand, counting down.
ACAAGGTCTGTACTAAAAACACTTTTTGGATTATTCTTTTCAGGCATAAAAGTGGGGCATTTGCTCTAGGTAAGTAATTGTACTGTTGAATAAAAAAAATGATAATGCAGTCCCTTCAATAAAAGATACCAAAAGAAAACATATACACATTTAGTAGAGTATTAATGAGTTCACCTTTAACTTCACCATGTATGGCCTTAACATACTTCAGAAATGCATGAAATTATGATTACAAAATATATGTTCTAATCATAAAAAGTATACCACTATTAAAAATCTAAAGTCAGACCAATACCTATCTTCCAAAGTAGATAAAAGATATTCTACAGACCACATAATTCTAAAAAATATTTGTTGCCACTTCAGTGGGATCACTATGCCACTGTAAATCTCACTGATCCAATTCATTATCAAATATAATGGTACGTTCTCTAGCCTTCAAAGAAGTCACATGAAATAGTTTAAAAATGTACAATGACTCCACACTAGCAGAAACATGAGGATGAAAAACTTGAACAGTTTAGACCTCCTTCAAGAACTGTCATTAGATTCTATTTCTTACAGGTCATTTAGTTGTGATATATGTTTGGCCTCCAAGGGAATGTCTAGCCACTCTGCTTTAGCATGTCTAGGGATCTAACACCATATATGGGAACTTAATGCTAAAAGGAAATGCCAATAGGAGGGAAGCACATGTAGGCTACATTCTGCAGCACCTTATTATAATTAGAACAAGTCAAGTCATTAATTTCCTTCCACAATAATCTGGGAAATAAAAGAATATCAACACAGGCTTACAGCAATCGATCTTCTTAACAGAAGGCAGTGGTAAGCCTAGGCTGCAAACCTATAATCCCATGAACTGTACTAGTGTGCTGTACATGGCAGAAAATGAAATCCAGAAACAGTTCCATGGAACAGTCATTACTACATCTGCAGTAATATAATACATGTTTGCTGCGTAACTAACAGTCAAACACAACACTCTTGCTTCAGGTTCAGGCTTTTCCAGAATGAGTCACATTCGAGAATCATGCAAGGACAAATGCTAAGTTAGTAATGGTACTAAACTGTTCCATCGCTACCCCTCTCCCAGTTTTTTTTTCCTGCTTCTAATCTTCTGTATTTAGCCGAAGTGCTGTAGGGCGAAGTGTATTTCTACAATTTCATTTTGTCAGCTTCATTGGTGTTTTTAGTAAATGCTACTTATTTGCATTACCTTTACTTGCAAAAAGTGTCATTTTAACATCTAATATATTATGTCAAATGTACAACGCTTACAGCAGGGGCACAATTCTAATGGTTTTCGCATTGTTCAGGAAGCAGACAATAATTATTTTCCCACTTTGGGGAATTTTTTAAACAACAACTATTTCTTTAATGATGCAGAATCAAACATTCCACCCCAAGATGAAGCTTCAGTGGTGAGTAATATCATTACTATCATAAATGACTTTGACAACAAACTTTTTAGATGTAGAAAGCTTCAACTGGAAATGTCATACTTGGAAGAGTGTTTACTTAAGAAATTGATCCCTAAAAGCCTTAGACAATAGAGGTATCCCGTTGGCTTAGTGGAGGGGTCCGAGTTTCATAGATTACTTTTGGACTTATTTGATAAACAAGGGTTCGAATTTATCAATGTATTAATTAACCATTCTAAGACAGAGGTCAATTCTCTCAAGGGTGAGTTGGAAATATTAGAACATTTAATCCAATCCAACTCCGATTTCCCTCGCTATAAATATGACTATAAGTGAATATTCACTAGTATTGAAGCAGCTATGGTTAAGCTACTGAATGGTAAAAAGAAAAAAAAACAGCCAGGGATTTACAACAATATCAAAATGAGAAAGCATATCCTCGACCTCTTTTAATCTTTAAAACTTCAGATTTGAACCAAGTTCCACAAGAGTCCGCACATAATGCACATCAGCCAAATGTCACTTTCTCTGATGGAGAATGTGGCACTACTAGAGAACAGGGGTCAATTCCTTGTAGAAGTGAAAGAATTAATAACATTAACAACAAGAATATTACTTATAAGAAAAACTCTAATATTCAACAACAGCATGAGGCCGAAGATGACATCCAACCAGGTACAAGTCGCCAACAGGGTTTTCCAAAGGGACAGAACCATCAACAGACGAAGTCGAACTTGAACACCAACCGGGGGCGTCAAAGGAACAAACGCAATCAGCTTAGGTGTTAACTGAACCTTATGTTAGAAACCCTTGTATTTTGGCTTGTACCAGTGGTGATTTCCATATATACAACTATACTGTGTTAGATATACCTCAAGACATAGTGGAATTTTTTTCAAAGGGTTTAACCTTCGTGCCAGATGGTTTTATGGACCCTGTGAAAACTATAATCGATCTCAAACTATTTGTTCGTAAATTGAATTTGAACATTCTTATGGGACCAGTTACCTCTCTTTTAAACTCTGTAAGAGTGTCTAGCTTGTTCAACCCCCCCTTCATCCCAATTTACTTTTATTTGAGAAAATGTGTGAGTTGGACTTGAGAGCTTTGAGTTCTAACTTTAACACTTATACAAATAAGAGAATTATATAAAAAACATCAATGATTATGAACGTGATTTTATCACACTACTGCACGATAGTAATATAAGGGTAATGAAACCCAACAAGGGGGGTGGGTTAGTTTTTATGGATCAGAATATATATGTGGAAAACATGATGAAACTCATAAATTCCCCAGCCTATGTACTAGTTAGTTAAAATGAGCTTAACATAGCCTATAGGAAGATCAGGTCTATTTTACAAGATTTATTTTTGGAAGGTTCTGTTGATTTGGATTTGTACAACTATTTGTCAATGTTGGCTCCAAGTTTAAGTGCCATCTAAATGTTACATAACAAGCCGTAATGTTTCCACAGTCATATACAGTACCATGGAACTTCCATCTCTATAATTCCTGTTAAAGTTAAAAAAAACTTTCTTCCCTTATCCAAACAAATAATGAATGACTCTCATACCAAAGGAAGCTAAGACCAGGAAGAAGATACGCTGACAGGAAGGGATCTTTTATTTAATATAATTTTAGAATGGGAGAGTATGTAGAAATTGTTTTGTGTGGTATGTGATCCAGCCTTTATAATTACAGCATTTTTCTTCAGAAAATTGTGATGCTGCTATAATATTCTTTGAAGACAAACTTCCCTCATGTAGGTACGTGCCTCTGCAGCTGTCCTTGATTGAGCAGGGTAATGTTTCAGCAGTGGAGTTCATGGGCGTTTGCTTATCAGAGTTCATTTATATTGACTACAAATACAGCAAAGAGCTAGTGTAAACTCATATTGTCGTTTCTATACAAACCAACATACCTGGTGGAACCAGACCTGATACCAAAAGAAGAGTCCAAAAAAAAATTCATCTGTTTATACACAGCCACAAAATAAGTCAAGCGCTTTCATCCACCACACTACAGGACTTTATCAAAACAGTTAACATCAAGTCACAAAGTGCTTTTATCCTTGAATTAATTAACAACAATGAAGTACTTAAATAATTCAATTATCCAATAAAAGTGCTCATGAACTTTTAAAACGTTCAAGTAGTCATTCTAAAATCACAATATATTAGTTGTTACCATTTTAAATGAAAATAGTTAGTTACTGAATATTAAATTATTAATATGAATACAAAACAAACATATATTATTCAAAAACTTTCTGTAAAAACTTTCACAGTTCATAGTTTAGTCGCTCATTCTTTAAGTATATGTACAAGGGAAACACGGTCATTCAGACCTGGGAGGTGGGTGGCATTTAACAAAATCTGCCATCTATACTCACTTCTGTATATGTTATTTGACCAGTCCCCCTCTAATATCTTTCTTAATAATTTCCAAGATACCAAAATTAAATCCTTGCCTAACCCCACAAGAGAGTGTGTGCTTATATAGCACATTGTTAGCATTGTTTGTCTCAACAGCATATACATGTTCATATATTCTTTTACGTAGGGATCTCTCTGTTTTCCCCACATAGAACATGTAACAGTCTTGACAAATAACTATATATACTAACCCACTGCTATTACAGTTTCTTTTTTTCAAATAAATCTTTCTTTGGGGGTCACCTACCATTAATTCCTTACCTGTGTAAATGTAGGAACAATATTTGCAGAAACCACAACTGGTTGTACCTCCTTGGGTGGGTTGTTGATGGATGGGATGTTCAAACAAAAATTTTAAGTTATGTCCCACCTTAGTTGTAAATAGTGTTTTTTCTCCCAGTTTGTTACTTAACTGTTGGTTACATTGCAGTATTAACCAGTTGTGAGTCAAAATATCCTTGACTTTACCATCAAATGTTCCAAATTATGTAACCATTGTGCTGGTATATTCTTGTTTTTTTATTTTTGTTGGGTCTCCCCACCCTATTTGTGGTTATATCTTCACCTAAAAGTGGAAAAAAAACTTGTTTCCCCACCCCTCAGAATTTCATCAGCCAAATCATAAACCATTTTTGGGGGGTACCCTCTGGCAAGAAACATAGAACTCAAATTTCCTAGTTCTAATTTAAAATCTGTAATAGTGGAGCACATTCTGGCTCCTCGGATCATCTGCCCTCTAACTAGGTTTCTTTTGATGTAATATGGGTGGTTACTTTCAAATGCCATAAAACTGTTTGAATATGTGGGCTTGCGAAAAACCTTGGATGTAAACCCTTGTGTTTCATAGTTCTTTTTAATAGTGACATCCAGGTAGTTAATTTCTGTAGCATGGAAACTGTAAGTGAACTTGAAATATTCACAAATGTTATGTATTCACAAAATTTTTTTACCATTTTTTCTTCCCTTTTCCATAAAACAAACATATCATCCAGGTAACGCAAGTAAACAAACCACCCTTCTTCAAAACCTGAGTTGAAAATGTATCTCCTTTCCCATGCTGCTACCACTAAGTTGGCATACATTGGGGCACAGCTTGACCCCATTGCAACACCTCTTAGCTGCCTGAAAAATTCACTTTCAAAACTAAAGTAGTTATGCTGTAAAATAGTCTCCATAACATCAATAATAAAATTGAAAAGAGGCCCTCTCAATGTAGTGTATTCTAATAAAGCCTCTGAAAATAATTCCAAACCTGTTTCATGTGGTATGGAGCTAAACAAGTCTACTACATCTATAGTAGAAAATCCCTTAGATTCTAGGAAATATTCTTGTTTAATTCTTCCAAGGAAGTCCCATGAATTTGTTAACACATGTTTAATAGGAATTAATGTATCTTTCAATACATGGTCAATAAAGACCCCATTTAGTAGGTAGAACTGTTGTGTGCTGCTATGATAAGATGGTATGGTGGGTGAAAAACATTTTTATGCACTTTTGGAATTGAAGTCAGTGGGGATGCATGGGTGGTCATTAAACAAAAATCTAAAAGTTTGTTCATTAATCACACCCTGGAATAAACTATCTTCCAGGAATAGCATTAGCTTTTTATGAGCTATGTCTATTTCACCTCTGGAAACTATTTCATAGTGATCTGTGTCATAGAGTTGTTGTTTTCTTTTGGCTTTTCCCGGTTAGGGGTCACCACAGCGGAACTCCGGTCCGCTAATGATTGGCAGTCGAATTTTTTATGGTGTCGAGGTGCCAGCCCAATGCCCAACCTTCAACGAAGGCACACCCTTTCACGCATGTCTTTTGAATGCCACTTGACCACAGGGAGGGCGTGCAGACTCCACACAGAAGGTGCTTCAGCCGAGAATCGAATGGGAGAACTTCTTGCTGTGAGGCGACAATGCTAACTGCTGCACCACCGTGGCCTGATCTGTGTCATAGAGTGTGTTTCCTATATCATTCACATAATGTTCTTTTTCCACCAAAACCACCCCACTCCCTTTATCAGGTCTCATCACCCTATATCGATCTGAATCTCTTAGTTTTTTCAATTCTAAGGCTTCCTCTCCTGTGAGGTTAAAAGTTTTATTTTTATGCAAATAATAGGCTTGATAGATTTCCTTTGTACATAAATTGTGATGCTGCTATAATATTCTTTGAATACAAACTGCCCTCATGTAGGTACGTGCCTCTGCAGCTGTCCTTGATTGAGCAGGGTAATGTTACAGCAGGGGAGTTCATGGGTGTGTGCTTATCAGAGTTAATTTATATTGACTACAAATACAGCAAAGAGCTGGTTTAAACTCATATTGTCATTTCTATACAGGCTGAATGATGGGTCCTATATTTATCAACTTTTAACTCACTACCTGAAATCTCTAGATCTGGATTTCTTTCAGATTATCAGGACTTCACAGAAGACGGAAAAGTTTTCATATGTTTAAAAGGGTCTTTGATTACTCCCATACCTTATAAGCCACCTTTTGATCCACACAGTCTAAAATCCTATTGCCTGATCACAAATCTGCCTTTTTGGCAAGGATACTGAGAAATTTGTGTATTTTTTGGTGCATTCCTATTTAACCTTTTATGATCTTAATGACCCCTACTTTGCTGGCTTTAAATCTCAGCATAACAGTGAGAGTGTCATAGTTATGGCTATATAAACATGTTATCAGTGAGGGATCAATGGCTATATTACATTTAGGCTATGTTACAGTTAGGTTTCCTTGAATTAGTGGCAACATTTGACATGATGAATCATAGAATCCTAGTCGAGCACCTTTAAACCCACAGCAGAGTCACTGACACTGTCTTTAACTAATTTGACACTTACTTGCCAGGATGTTCCAGTAGGATGCCTTACTAGAATATGGAGCTCTGCAGGCCTTGGCAGTGACTCCTTAATTCCTTTGTTTTCTTTGCCATATGCAAAATTCCACTGGAAGATATCACAAATGGAGAGGAATGCATTATCAGTGTTGCACTGATTATATCTCTGTCATTTCTCAGGAATCAGTGTCAGATTTTATAACATTTGAATTCATTATTAGCTACTTTCTTCAAAGTTGAATCCAGTTAACTCTATCTAAGACTGAGGCTGTGATATGACTTGCTATGGCAAGTATTTTACAGATTCCTTGTATTTCCCTCAACTGTTGTGTGGTGGAAACCACCTGGAGATTTTGTCAAAGGTCTGACATGTATAATCTATTCTTGGTAATATACAGACAATTCAGAGCCAAAGGTAAAGTGTTGGAAAGTCATTACTAGTATAATGGGTAAAGGATAATATGTTTATTTGTTGACTGGCTACACAAGACGTAGTCTGTAAACATCAATTTATCTTTAGTCAGTGATTATACATAGGGATGATTTTAGGTACAATTTCATAACTTAATGTTACATCTAAAATGTCTCACTTACATTAACTGCAAAGACATCAAGACGTTTGTTTTAACTCAAGCTACCTGTCAATGGTTTTATCTACTGGAGAATGACCTGCATGTACTTGGGGTAACAGTACAAAATAACTTGCCTGCACATGACGTGTCAGTGGCAAATAACTTGCAAGTGCATGGGGGCAGTAATACACAATGACCTGCATATACTTGTTTTGGCACTGGGAAATGACCTGCATGTATTTGGGATGCCACTACAAAATTACCTGGATGCACTTGGGTGGCACTGAAAAATGACCTCTATATACCTGGAGTGGCACTGGAGAAACACCTACATGTACTGGGGTAACACTGGAGAATGACCTGCATGTATCTTGGATGACACCAGAGAATAACCTACATGCACCTGACATGTCATGGAAAAATGACCTGCATGTACCCAAGGTGGCATTAGAAAATGACTTGCATGTATCTTGGGTGACACTGGAAAATGACCTACATGTATCAGGAGTGGCAGTGGAGAATGACCTGCACAGACATGGTGTGGCACTGAAAATAACTTGCATGTATCTTGGATGACTCTGCAAAATGACTGCAGATGCCTGGGGTAACACTGGAAAATGACCCACAGATACATGGGGTGGCAATGAAAAATGACTTGCATATATTTGCTCTGTCTTTGAAATATGTATCCTATTTCTCTCATGCAAAAAAAAAAATTGGCTTGTAATTGAGTGTCCAAAAATCTGACTGGATACTATCTGCTAAAATCTAGTTAAAAACCACTACGCACCAGAGACAGTACTGAAACTAGTGTAGTGAAATGGTGATTGATGCGAGGGGAGTATTGACCACTAAAAAGAGACCCTTAGGAGGTATTTTCCCAAAACTGAAAACACCAGAAATTCAAGTCATATGTCTACTGTTATGGTGTATACTCACACGCATATGCTTTTTTGTAAAATCCCAGCCACAGAAAGAGACCTTTTACTATTTATTCTTATTTATGTGGATTATTTTAATGTTTTGGTTGATTTTTGTATCTGTTTTAGCAGCCAGATGTTGTGTGTATCACTTTTTTGACACTAATAGCTCTGAAATATGCAGTCTGATGTTTTATTAAAGACTGACTAAAGACAATTTTACTTTTTAAAAAAGTAAAGTATGACTTGAACTACATTTGTGTTCTGGTGCTTTGACCAAAAATGTACTTATAAGAAGTATGTTACTGCAGTGTTCTGTGTGAGTAGTTTGGTTTGCTTTCTTTTCACTTTGTCTATTTCATCTCAGTGACAGATGAGAATGTTTGTAGGTAAATAACCACAATATATTGTGTGTGGATGTACAGTATATACAGTGAACTGGGTAAATCCATTTATTTATTTAAGTACACCCACCTGTTTGCTTTGCATGTATATACACACACACACACACACACACACACACACACACACACACACACACACACACACACACACACACACACACCATTGTAGCTCCATTTAATGAAAAGAGAGACGTTCATGAACTTTAAGGTATTTTGCTGATGGGCACTTCCTATTTTCTCCTCAGCTAATGACATACAAAACATCCCTGTTAGAAACTGCAGTTAATAATAGCCTGCTATACCATTACAAACATAAAATGTCATTGTCATGACATTGAGTTACATGATATTCCAGTAGATCTGCTCCACATAGGCACGCCCGCGTGCGCACACACACACACACACACACACACACACACACACACACACACACACACACACACACACACACACAGTGTGCCCACATGCTCTACACAAATATGTTACAGAGTACAAGCTCACTAAGTCTAATAGCCATTTATTGTTAAGTTGTAACTGTCTCAGCAGCAACTTAATAAGCAAACCCATATGTATGATGTAAGGTCAAGAATGCTGACAAAAACACTGAAAGGACTGCATGTAAATAATATATTTCTGTTGGGAGATGCTCTGTACTTAGTTTCCAATTGTTAAGGCTCACAGTTTCCAGATTTGTCATTTGTGAAAACAAACAGTTGTGCAAGTCTCCTGTACACTCATGACACCTCTGGAAATAAGTATCTCATGATCATTACCAAGTTCTCACAAAAATCAATGTATGCACATAAGTAGTCCTGTAGCCTGTCCAAGGAGCATATCCAGCCCCAGGTATTTAATATTGTGCTATTTGCTACTGTCAATGCGCCCACAGTGACTTTAACTTATATTGTACCACTACTCATATATATATATATATATATATATATATAAATATATATATATATATATATATATATATATATATATATATATATATATATATATGGGTCTACTTTAGAACACCGACATGCCAGTTCGCCGACACACAAACCACCGACACCAAATAACCAACAACACACAATACCGACAACGCAAAACACCGAACACCATTACACCGACACACTAAACGTAAACAACACATTACACTACATTACATATCCACTAGCCCTAACCCAAACCCTAACCCTAAGGTCCGACACTACCGCACACTTACCCTACCTGCACCCTAACCCTAACTCACTTAAGCCACCCCTAACCCTAAGGTCCGACAGTACCAGACACTTACCCTACCTGCACCCTATTCCTAACTTACTTAACCCACCCTAAAACATAAACCCGTCACTAACACACACTTACATTACCCAAACCCTAACTCCGACACTACCGCACATTCACCTTTCACACACCCTAACCCTAAATCCCTCACTATTGCACACTTACCTGTCCGCTCCCTAATCCAAAATCCCTCACTATTGCATACTTACCAAGTCGCACTTACACGTTCCCCTTCTCGGTCTTCCAGCTGTCGGGATTTCAGCATGTCGGTCAACTGCGTTCTCGGTCCTTTCGCGTTCCTCTTCCGCGTGTCGGCGAACTGACGTTTCGGTAATTTAAAGTAGACCCATATATATATATATATATATATATATATATATATATATATATATATATATATATATATATATATATATGGGTTCACTACTAAATCTCGAATTACGGAATCCTGAGACTCTGAATCCCGAAGACCATAATATCGAAATTAAAAAAAAAAAAAATTAGAAAAAAAAAAACATTTAGAAGGTATATATGGTAGTAGCATTGTTACCTCACAGCAAGAGGTTCTCCTGTTCGATTCTCGGCTGGGCTTGGGAGTGCCTTCTGTGTGAAGTCTGCATGTCCTCCCCGCAGTTGGGTAGTGTTTGAAAGACATGCGTGCATAAATGGGCATGTCTTCGTTGAAGGTTGAGCATCGAGCTGGCACCTTGGCATTTCGTAAAAATCTACTGCCAATCATTAGAGGACCGAGTTCCGCTGTGGCGACCCCTTACTGGGAAAAGCCGAAAGACAAAACAACAACAACAACAACATGCAGGGGGTAAGCAAAATTTCTGTTCCACTCTGTACGGCACTATTTTGCTGTTCACTCCACTGTGGTGCAATCTCAGAGTTGGTATATTTAAGTTGCAGGGGGTGTGGGGGGCTTGCCCCCTGCATATGCTTTAAAAAATGTTTTATTTTTAATTTCTATATTACGGAATCTTGAGATTCTGGTCTTCGGGCTTCAGAGTCTTGAGATTCCATAATTTGTCTAGTAGTGAACCCATATATATATATATATATATATATATATATATATATATATATATATATATATATATATATATAAAAGAGAGATGTATATATGGGCACAGTTAATTTGGTCAGTTGTGTTTAATATCGACATCGGTTTAGTCAACACACTTTGGTCAACAAAACAAATGGTTGACAGGTGCACGAGACTGTATAATCTCCATGGTTAGGGAATATGCTTTATTGTATGATATATGATTAGCAGGTGTTTGGGGGAGCACGTGTACGCAGAATCTATTCTCCTTTCTGTGAAATAGCAACTCCTTAGTTCAGCTTTTACTCACAGCTGACACTGATGTCCATTTCACTTATAGGTTCATAGGTAAGTACTAGGCTATCTGCCCAAGGGTATCTATAAGCCTAGCCAGAATGTGTTGGCTTTCACTGCCCCCTTAGATTAGTTTCCTGTGCTTCTGTCCAGCAGAGCCATTAGTTCCCTGTGCCTCTGTCTAGCAAAGCCACTGCAGTGATCCCTGGGGTAAATTTTCTGTTTCCCATCCACTCGTCAAGGTTTCTCTTGAAGAGTGTTAGTGAGGGGTTCTGCCTAATGTAGATTGGAATTCTGTTCCAAAGCATGGGGAGTCTCTGGGACAGGAATCTATCCCTCCAGCACGTCCTATTTATCATTGTGGTGAGGTTTAGATACTTAGAGCGTGTGGCTCTCAGGGATTTGGATTTTTTTTAGGTTTACCATGTCCATCAGTTCTGTGTTGGACATGGCCTTATATGTCAGGCAGAGATCACCTTTGAGTAAGTGGTATGCAACCGAGTACAGCTGGAGATTCTTCAGTCAGGCTGCATACGGCATCTCTTTGAGGCCAGTAATCCTCTTGGTGAGGTACTTCTGTGTTCTTTCTAGCTGTTGCAGGTGTCTTGTAAGGTGCATCCCAAATGGGGCGTTGTACTCTATGATGGGTCTGATGAGTGATGAGTAGAGGGGCACAATAACTTCTTTTGTGCTAGACATGAACCCTTTTGTGATTAGGTGGGCCACATAGAAGGATTTCCTAACCACCTTGGCAATATGATTATCAAAGGAGAGATTACTATCTACTTGGGTCCCCAGATCCCTTATTACATTTTCTGTATTTAGGGGACTACCACGTATGAGGTAGTTTGCAGATTCTTTGTTTTTTCCAAAGGGGATGACCATGCACTTTTCAGCATTTAGCTTGATGCCATGATTTTGGCACCATGTATCCAATGAGACCCTCCTGGAGGATGCCTGTGTCAGCCAGAGAGTCAAGTATGGCCCCCAGTTTGCAGTCGTCTGTGAAATTGATCATCCATAGTACTCCTGTGCTTTCCTGTACCTCTGAGAAGTATATACTGAACAGGAGGGGTCCCAGGACTGTGCCCTTGTAACCAGTTTAGAGTCGGACCTAGAGCCTGCAACTCTCACCGTGAGGGTTCTGTCCATGAGCCAATTGGCAACCCATCTCGTGATGTAGGGGTTTATGTTCAGGCTGGTGAGCTTGTCTATAATACCAGAATGGGGAATGGTGTTGAAAGCCTTTGTGAGGTCTAGGTAGGCTGTGTGGACCTCCTTTCTCTTATCTAAAGCCTTGGTAACTGTCTCAAAGAAGTCCACCAGGTTTAGGAGACATGATCTGCCCTTAATAAAGCCAAACTGGGTGGGTCCAATGTTTGGAGGTTCCCAATGTCTCTGTTAATGAGTTCCATGATGATGCGCTCCATAACCTTGCAGACCAGGCTAGTCAGGCTTCTAGGGTGATAGTTCCCAGGGTCCATTGTGGCTCCACCTTTGTGGAGTGGGATACCTGTTGCTGTGCACCACTCTATGTAGCCTGTAGAGAGGCTGAGTTTGAACAGTGTGTTTAGGTGAGTGGTTAGTTCATTTTGGAGCTTGTGTAAGACACAGCCTGGGACATCGTCCAGTCCCATTGAAGCTGTGTTTTTGGCTTTGGATAGGGCTGTTTTAACCTGTGTGTCAATGATTGCTGTAGCTCTACATTCTTCTGGTATGGTTATGGGCCCTTTAGGGGGTGAGAGAGAGGTGAAGTTTGCACTAAACCTGTCTGCCAGAATGTTGGCAATATCAGTCGGTTAAGTGTATTTTGTGCCATTCTGCACTAACTCAGAGCAGATCTGAGAGTTTCCACTTAGGTGCTTGACATAGCTAAAGAATGCTTTGTGGTTATCTTTGGAGTCCTTGGCAATTTTTCCTTTTGAAGCTAGCCTTGGATGATTTTATGAGCAATTGTAGTTTCTTGCTGATACTGTCTTTCCTTCTTGGAATTTTACTCTTTTCTGTATTAGTTTCCTCCTTCTATTGTATAGCTTGGTTATGGCAGGAGTCCACCAGACTGGTTTCCTTTTCTTGGAGGAGTGACTCTTGGTTTTGCTTGGGATAGCACGATCCATGCATTCTTGCAGGTGCTCATAGAGTGTCTTTGTAAAGGATTCAGCAGCTTGAACAACATTGTCCTTTAGCATGGGGCTGTGAACCTTTCCACCTCAGTCTTAAGTAATGTGAAGTTTGCTTTTGAAAAGTTTTTCACAGTGGTTTCCTTGATTAGGGGTGGGGGCGGAATGTGGATATTGAGAGTGATTAGTCTATGGTTTGATCTAATCAGTGAGGGGTTGACCTCCAGTGTGGAACACCGGTCACCCATGTTGGTGATGACCAGGTCCAATATGTTGTTACCACTGGTGGGGGTATTGACCAGTTGATCCAGGGTGTTTGTTTGAGTTTATAAATTCTAGGAAGCATTGGGCAAGGGAGTTAGTACTTGAGTAGTTCTCCCAGTTAATGTTTGGGTAATTGAAATCACCCAATATTAGGGCATTTGGTAGGATCTTCAAATTTTCCAGTGTCTCCAGAAACGTGTAATGGGGTCCTGGGTCATGCTGGATGATCTGTAGCAAGCTACAATTTGAATTGCAGTTCTGCCTGTTGTTATGGATGATCTCTGAGGCATCGTGCTGTGCCACTAACCTAGAGGTGTGGATATCCTTGATGAATATGGATACACCCCTGCCTTTTGCGTTTTGGTCTGGGTTCTGTGGCCGAAAAGTATGGTATGAGTTATACCCTGGTAGTGCTGGGATGCTCTCTGGAGCCTTACACCAGGTTTCTGTTACTGCACAGATATCAATGTTCTACATACTGAGAAGTGCTTCGAGTGCATGAATTTTTGAGGTTTAGACTTCTGGCGTTGAGTAGCATTACCCTCAATTTTTGGTTACTTGTGCTATTAACGGTGGTGGGTTTGTCTTTTGAGCCTTGCCTAAAAAAGGCACTTTGGGGGCAGCAAAAGCCTTGGCCAGTATTCAAAAACCTAGGGGTGACAAGTGCAAGCTATCTCTTACGAAGCAACGTGGCTTGTCAAGCATGTCATCCCAGGCAGACAGATACTGGATCCCCATTGAATGACACGAGAAACTTAGCCAATTGTTGAAATTGATCATTTTTTCTTTATACTGTGGCATCATTCTTGGTGAGGGCAGGATGCTATGCTAGTCAGGGTCAGGGTCATACCGGCCAGGGCTATGGGATCAGAGAGCTCTTCCATGTCTCTTTTCATGTAGTCCAGGGAAGTATGTCTCAGGTCATTCACACCAACATGGACGATGACGGAGTCATATTTGTACTTGTTATGGAGCGACCTGAGTGCTTGTGTTATGTGGCTGATCCTGGTGTCTGACAGGCAGCTAACTGTAACCTTCTCCTTGTCCAGCCTAGTTAGTGGGACATCAGTGTGTCTGACTATAGAGTCGCCTATTACTAGTGTGTTCGGTATGTTATTTTACCTTAAGGGCTGTGATTGCATGGCACACTGATTATGTGAAGTATGTGTTTCATGGTTTGTGATGGGGTATGATGGTTGCTTGGATGTCTGCTGTGGAGGTCTCTGTTGCTTTTGCAGATTTTTATTTAGAGCCTCTGAGTATGTTTTCATGTATTTATGTGTGTTATTTGCCGGTGTTGGTTTAATAGGTCTATGTGAGACTGGTGGTGTGTTGCAAGTATTTCCCTTCTCCTCTTGACTGTCAGTTCTAGTCTTGGGTTGAGAGAACTTTGCCTCCAGTTTGGCTATATAATTGCATCTCTCGCATATATTAGTGTTTGGTGATGGGAGGAGAGGGTTGTCTGTGTACTTGAAGCAGTTGTAACATTGCCTCAAAATGCCCAGATTCACCAGTTAGACTGGAGAGTACACCTGAAACTGCCCTTTGGACATGCCTGAATAGGTAAAGTGAGCTGTTTTACTGATTGGCTGGTAGGGACGAATAGAGAGCCTTGTCCTTCTGGACAGTATAGGGGGGGTCTAGTGCTAGGCTTAATTAGTGCTTGCTATGAGTTTTGAGCAAGTGCTGAGCTATGAAATTAATGGTTTGAGTGCTTAAGTTGAAATTTTGTCTAGTTCCACGAGAAAAATTGAAGGGTAGACTTCCTTGAGCCAGGAATAGTTTAACCCTAGCTAACCAGCACTGCTCGGCACACAAAACAGTGCAAATGCATTTTTTACAGCAGGGAAATGAAAGAGATAGAAATTAGCCCAAAATGGACAATAAACTACTAACTTCTGGGCTGAAACCACTCCTCCAGGGACAGATAGGCTGCTCAAAGCTCCCCTCTCTCACAGGAGACAGAGAAACTTCCCACTTTCCAAGTAAGGTATGGGCAAACACAGTATCTTGTAACACAGCCCTGAATTCAGCAATAACCTGAAAACTGGACTATACTAGTTCAGAAAGGCAGGAAACAAGTATATATATATATATATATATATATATATATATATATATATATATATATATATATATATATATATATTATCTGTTTCCTTTTTTAAACAGATAAAGTGCTCACATTTATTTCTACTGAAGTTCCTGTGGAGACATTTGTCTTCTGCTGTGTTTCTGTGCTTGGCTATTTTTGCTTGTCCCCTGATACTGGAAAATACATTTTCTCATATCATACTTTGTCCTTTATTCTCTTACCTTTCCCAGTGTGTACAGGTCAAGCTAAACCTTATACCATCCTTTCCTTTTCTTCCACCTTGGTTACCTGTCCACTGTTGTCCACTGCATGCTGTTTTTTAGCTTACATTCCCATGTTATGATCACTAGACCTGGACTCATCATTCTAAGACAGATGGGGTGCAGACAGAATATTCAAGAATAGTAACTTCTGTTCCCAGAACTGCAAAACTG
This sequence comes from Protopterus annectens, assembly GCF_019279795.1. Taxonomy (NCBI): domain Eukaryota; kingdom Metazoa; phylum Chordata; order Ceratodontiformes; family Protopteridae; genus Protopterus; species Protopterus annectens. Next base: position 605,471,881 of record NC_056749.1, on the reverse strand, counting down.
CAGATGCAAGCAGAAGAGATATGCCAACTCTGAGACTGATGCACCTTGGAGTATTCCCCTAGTTTACAGATACAGCTGTCTCAGAGCTAGTATATATAACTAATAGGGGTATGGGGGGATCAACACCTCCCTTACAGGAAGATTAAAGAAGATTTGTAGCATTTGCTATTATTCTTTCTGAATAACAAATTATTGTTTGAAGTGCCAGAACTCACATTGTCTGGGGCTTCATTTCTGAGAAAGAGTCCCCAGTGATTCCCATGCAGTAAGACTATGATCTCATTTCACTTCATATCCACTTTCCTAACAGTACACATAAGCATCAGAATACCCCTTACTACCATTATTTATTTATTTATTTCCAGTTTGATGACCGGAGAGGTCCACTGGGCTCAAAGAGCCTGTTTTTAGTGGAGGCCTGGGGAGAAAAGCTCCAATAATACATAGTATAAGCTCCATAATATGAAGTACAATACATAGTGGAAACAGAAACAAACTAAGCAAATTTTGCATAAAAAATAGCAAAAACTAAAAAAAAGTTAGACAGCAGCTTGGAGAAGGATGTAAAGCATATTTACATGTTTAGTGGTTGAGAACAGTAGTACAAGGTTAAATTAATACAGAGGTTTAAATCCTCTGAGAGTGGTATAGAGGTAGCTTTAGCATGAAGGCAGTACATAGGGTTAATCAATAGTGTGTAAGGAAGAACAAACTTTGTGTGTTATAAAGTATTTATGTATTAAGCAGGATAGGTAGGTGGAGTGCAATTGCATTTCCATTTTTGGGAGAGGTAAAAATGCAGCTGGGTTTTGAAGTGTTCAGTGTTCTCAGAAATTCTTAGAGATGGAGGGAGAGAATTCCATTTTTTGGCAATGGAAAAGGATAGGAGAGTCTGACCAGCGGGATGGTTTGGTTTATAAACAGAGATTAGTTTTTGGTGAGTAGATCTTAGAGTTCTGTTTGGAGTGCTAGGCATATAGTTGGTTTGAAAATAAGCTTGTGAGTGGTGATGAGTTGGAGGTAGTCAAGGTAGTTTGGGAGTTCTAGCCATTGCAGCTGGTGGAGAGGTTTACAGTGATGAGTGGAGTATTTGGAAGTGGTGGCGAACTTTGAGATTTTATTGTAACAGGATTCTAGTTTAGAAGAGATGGAGGAAGATAGGTTGGTTAGTAGGGGAGCACCATACATTAGTGTAGTAAGAAGGTAGTGGAGAGGGTCTGTCTTGTTGAGGGGGAGAGGAAGTAGGAGTTTCTGTACAGCATTGCAAGTTTCTGATGGGTATCGAATTTTAGGTGTTCGTCAATAGTAACTCCAAGAAGTTTAGCAAAATGAACAACTTCTATAGTGGAGTTGGCAAGGCTTGTAATCTTTAAAGAGGTTTTGTCTAGGTGGATAGATTTTGAGGGAGAGAATAGAAGGATCTTTGATTTGTTGGCATTCAAAGAGAGGTGATTTTGAAGCATCCAGTTCTCAGTAGTTGTGAAGGCAGTTTGAGTTTTTGTTTGGAGCTCAGGGAGGTTTGATGCAGAGCAAACTAAATCTGAGTCATCTGCATATTGTACTATCTTAGTGTTAGGAATGGCTGCGTGGAAATCATTAATGATATTGAAGAGCATAGGGCCAAGAATGGATCCCTGGGGTACCCCGGTTGGGGTTGGAAGGAAGGCTGAGTTGCCAGTCTTCCATTTTACTGCCTGGGATCTGTCAGAGAGGTAGTTGCTGAACCAGGTAATGGTGTTTATTGAGAGGTTAAGACTGGAAAGGTGGTGAAGAAGGTGGGTATGGGAGACTGTATCGAAAGCCTTGGAGAGGTCAAGGAGGACTGTGGATACAAGTTCTTTGGAGTCACAGGCATGGTTTATGATGTCTAGAAAATAGAGAAGAGCTGTTATTGTGCTATGGCCAGGACAGAACCCATGCTGGGTTGGGGTGAGGAGCTTGTTATGTGTAATGAATGGCATGAGCTGGAGGTGGATGCATTTCTCAAGAATTTTTGAAATAGGGGAGAGAATCGCTACGGGTCAGAAGTTGGAGATGTTATTATTTTTGCCTCCTTTATGGAGGGGTAGGATAAAGTCTGCACACCACAGTTTGGGGACATATGATTATTGTATAGATCCATTGATGAGTATGCTAATGGGGATGGCGATGCTGTCTGCTGCAATTCTTAAAAAGAGTGAGGGGATATTGTCAGGGGCATTGTAGTAAGGCTTATGCTTAGAGAGAAGTTTTTTTATATATGAGCTGGGGATGGGTTTGAGGTGGAATATGGCAGGTGAGTTTGGGGTGGAAGGTTGGGCAGAGGGTTTGATTTGGGGGAAGGTGGTATTGTTTGGGAATGTTTTAGTGAGTTCTGCTATAGAGTTAGTAAGGAAGGAGTTGAACAGAGTAGCTATTTCTGGGTCAGGGTTACTAGTGTCAGGGCAAGGGTTGTTTTTGGTGCCTGGGTTGAGAAGTGAGTTTATGGATTTCCAGAACTGTTTGGGGTTTGGGGTTAGAGGAGTGGTTAGACTGGAGTTTGATATAGCATGCTTTTTTGTCTTGTATGATACATTTTTTCTCTAAGTTGTGGAGTTGTTTATATTTAAGAAGTGTGTCAGGGTGCCTATTATGATGGTAGAGTTTCCAGGTCTTGTCCCTTTGTTGCATGAGTGTTTTGGTATATTTACTAAACCAAGGGGCAGAATTGTTTTTTATACATTTTATTCTTGGAGGGGCTTGGGAGTTAAGAGTGGCTAAGAAGGTTGAGTTGAAGAATTCAATAGCACTGTTCAGAGGTAGAGTTTTTAGAGTGTCCCAATTTATCAGTTTGAGAGAATTGGAAAGAGTTGTAAGGTTAAAGTTGTTGAGATTACGAGTATGGATATATTGGTGTGGATGAGGAGAGGAGGGGGTTGCTCTATGGATGAAGGCTGGTAAGTGATCACTGATAGAGTCTGGTAAGGTGCCAGTGTGGGAGATTTTGTTTGGGTGGGAGACAAGGATCCAGTCCAGTATGGAGCCTGGGGAGTAGTTTTATTAGGTCTGGGTATAGCATTTTTGAATTGAGTGAAATTACATAGATTGATTGAAATGATGGAGTTATTGGCAGTAATTTTGTTCCAGTCAATGTTCACATCTCCTAAGATGTATGTCTCAAGCTTGATATTATATGAGGCCCATAGAATAATTTCCTCAAGTATGCTAATGTTGTTTCCAGGGGGGATATAGAGGGCTATAACACAAATGCTTTTCTGGTTATTTAGTTTGAGATTTCCTATGACTAGTTCAGTGTTGTTGAACTGTGGAACATGATTTTGGTAGGAAATGATGGAGAGTAGGCTAGAGTAGATTAAGGCTACTCCTCCCTCCTTCTTTTTTAGGTGGTCTTGTCTAAGTACTTGAAACCCAGGGGGTAGTATTTCAGAGTCTGAAATGTTGGGTTTTAGCCATGTCTCAGAGACAGCTGCTATGTCAGGTTGGGTATGGGATAGCCAAGCGTGGAAGTGGGCTAATTTGTCTCTTAGACTCTGGGTATTAATGGTCAAGATCTTAAGGTATTTAGGGTTGGTAGTATGGGTGGTAATGGAGGGAGATGGATTGCTGCTGGTACTAGGTCCTGGGTTGGGGTGTATGTCTCCTGCTAGGCATAGGCAGTTAAATGGAATGAGAGCAGTGGTTTGGATTTGCTCCTAGAGTTTGGCGGGAAGTAGAATAGTGATTTGGGAATATGATGTTTCATTGAGGAGGATAGGAGTTTTAGTTTAAAGCAGAGAAGTGGGTTTGGAAGCACTAGGGAGGAGGATATAGTGTGGAGATGAGATATGGCAGAGTTATGATGTGTGTTAGGGGTGATGGTGGAGTGAAGAGTGGATAGGAAAGTAGGGGGTAGTTTGCAAGAGGAATAGGAGGTAGCATGGTATAGAGGTATTAGCAGTAGTAGGCTAAGGGAAAGGATGAGAGTGGTTTGAAGAGACATGGTGTGATTTAGGCATAATGGAATAGTGTGGGGTTAGGTGTTGAGGATGTACTAGGATTATCGGCGACAGTGTAGGATGGAGGAGTTTGGAAGTGTATCTAGAGCTTTAAGGGTTAGGGATTGGGGAGGGGTGAGAGAGTATTGGAGGATGGGAGGGGAGGGGATGTGAGGAGATGAGAGTGGATTGGGTGAGACAGGGGGGAGGGGACGTATGGCTAGAATAAGTGTAGGAGCATTGGAGGTGGGTGAGAAATGGGGGTAGGGTAGGGAAGCAGAGTGAGCCTGCAGGGCGAACAGAGTGAGTAGAGCCAAAGAGAAGGAAGAAGGCAAGACTGTGAAGAACAATCAGTGGTTAGGTAGGTAAGCTCAGAGTTAAGGAAAGTATGGAGAATGTAGCACTTGTTTACTGTAGTTGTATGCATCACATAACACAAGTCTCCAGCCAAATTCCTTGTAAGCATAACAGCATATTTAACAGCAAACAGTTTATGTAGTAAAAGCAGTCACAGCTTCAGTTAGTCCCTTAGACTATTGTGAGCATAACAGCATATGTAACAGTAAACAGTTTCTGTAGTAAAAGCAATAACTACGTCAGTTAGATCCCTAGACTACATAAAGTTAGCTAAGTACTTTAGTTGGAAAACATAAACATGCCTGTTAAACCAGGTGCACCACAAACATTTGAGAAGAGCTTAAACACTTGCAGGCACTTACTTGCAGGTGTGCAAACTGAAAAGGATCTGGGGAAGCTTCCTCACCACAAGCAGGCAGGGGCGGCTCATGGCATCGGACTGCCGGACTGCAGCCCCCTCAGCTAAAAAGTAAAGTGTTTAAGTGATTTAAAAAATGTAAAAAAAAAAATCCTTTTTTTTTTGTACTTTAAACAAACTTCGAGTCCGTGACTCGGAAGTACGCGCATGCGCATTGCGCACTTTAACCGCCTCGGGCTGCAGCGGTTTTAAACAGCTTTTTTTTTTTGTTTTCATTGCAGCCCGGAGGAGTAATGAAGGCATCATTCTGATGCCCAGAAGTCTATGCAGTTCCAAGCTGCATAGAATTGGAAGGGGCTCGGACTGCGACGTCCGCAGGCACGTCATGACATGCTTGCTGGGCTAAATGCTGCTGATTGGTTGTTGCGCTCCTCCCGGGCTTTATGTGCTGGGAAAAGAGCGAGAATGAAACAGTAAAGTCAGTTGTGTTGTGGATTGATTCGGAGTCAGTCACACAGGAAGGATTTAAAGTTAATTTGCCATTGGATGTTTTTTTTTTTTTTTCTTTGGGCGGCCTATATTTTGCTGAAGAAGAACAGAAGAAGAACTGAAGAAAGAAGTAGTAGAAGAAGAAAGAAGTTAGAAGAATAACAGAGTGAAGGTGCAGAAGTATACCAAGTAAGTAGGAAGTGTAAGCTAAGGGTAAGCTAAACGGCAGGGAAATATAGATATGGTTGCTTGAAATAAGCCATATTTTACTGCAAAGTCTTTTCCATAATGAGTAGTGTTGTGGGTTAAAGATTATAGACAGCAGCAGCAATACCAGTTTGTGTATACTGCCCTACAAGTAACTGCATGAGGGTCCATTTTGGAAGTGGCTCATTTGTAGTATTACTGTTTCTATTAGAGTAGCATATAGGATGTAGGTTACAGTTAGTTTTGCAGAATATCAGTGCTCCCACCCCATATCTTTTACAAGACCTGTTGTCATGGAATGTGCAATTTTTTAGAAACATGTTAAGAAATCCAAGGTCTCTTTTATAGCCATAGTTCTGTAACAGCAACAATTTTTTTGAATTTTAGCATTCTAGTCATGTTTTGAATTGTGTCAATGTATTATTTATTTCAATTAGATTAGAGGATCATTTGATTAAAAAGTTATTTAAAAGATGACAGCTAGGTTTAAGAAACTACTAGGGCAGAAATTATAATGAAGTAGAAATTACATTTTATATATAAAGCAGGTACAATCATAACAGGGTTTTATGTGATCTATTAGACTTCTCCTGAAAGGAGAATAAGTATTATGTTGTGTCTGTGTTCAGCATCTAGGCGGTTTTACTTTGCTGAGATAATTTTGCTGAAGAATTTTTCTCCAGAGGTGAGCCCAAATTAATGAGACCCACTGTTTTGACTTATGGCAGAGAGGAATAGATTGGCAGTCTGCTTCTAAGGGATGGGTCATGCTGTGATTGGAAGTCAGTTGGCTTTCTGTAAAGAAATGCCATGATGGTCTTCCTGTAGATAAAGGTTAATAAGTCTACATATAATATTTATGGTTGTTTGCATTTTGCTGGTATAGTGAAGTTGTACAGGAAGAAAACTGTGGTGCATATTCTAGTTTATGAAGAAAGAAAGTAATACACTTAATCACTACATACAAGATTTTTTGTATTAGTTATACAACATATATACAACTTCATTTAAAAAGTTAGTACAGACAGAAAGGAATGTATAGAATGTCCTGTAAGTCAAAAGAAGCTAAAGGTGAAAAGAGAGAGAACAGAAGCAGCAGTCCTGCATATACAACCATGAGCGGCTTGAATAGTTTCAGTTCTTCACAGCTTATTTACTCTCTCTACTCTGATGCTGTCAATCATAAAAGTTTGAATGCTGGCTGGAATCATTCAGTGCCTTGTGCACAACGAATAACTGCTGACAGGTCAGTCAATGATTTCCTTGGTCTGTGCTGTGCTGCTCTAGGTTTCACGTGCAAATTTAGGTCAAGGCCAGCAATGTCAACTTAACTGTAGTACAAATATGAAAGCAACTGTTTTAGTCTGCCAGAACAAAGAACAGTAAAGAATATTGATTTCTTTTTAAATGATTGGAGATTCCCAGTTTAAATAGCTACCACAGCAGTAATAGCTTTGCAATGCTTGTTGCTGGCTGGGGATTTAGTAAAGGGAAGCAAGCAAGCAAGTGCTATTTAATGTTTGAGTTTAGCAGCCTGACAAATTTATCTGAAAGAGTTTTCTTTAATTTTTTAACATATTTAAAATGGTACAACCACTACATTATTCAGTACTATTAATGGAATATATAGGAATCTTCAGCTATTCATTCATGTCACAGTGTAAATGAGGTAAGGGTAACCGTAACACATGTAGCAGTACTTCCAGGCTTAGATGCGACATTTCTCATGTATCATTGCCTCTGTCCTCATATGAGAGTGTTGCTGTTTTGTTAAAATTATCAGCTGTATACATTATAATACTGAATCTTCTGTGGCTTGTATTTCAAAACTATATATAAATTGCATCCATCAGCAATTTCTATGACTAACGCTGCACTAGAGGTGGCTACATATGGGTAAGAATTTGTAAACCTAGACTGCATGCTTTAACCTCTAGCTGATTTCTTTCAAGTTTTATCCAGAGGGAGAACTGTTTTCTACTGAACCAACCTGTAAAGTCTCCCATTAAAGTTTGGAGGCCTGCTAATGTGATTTTTGATAACTATGGGTTATAAGTTGCAACTGAGTCTGTCAAAATAGGGGGATACACTGAGATGCCTCAACCACAACCTTATATTGAATTCTCCTTCAGGCACACTGTCGGTGCCACTGTTCTGAGTATTGAATCTATGGTCTGCAGTCATTAGGATTTCAACAGGCATCTGCCTCTCTAGTTTCCACACAGCCTTCAATATTGATTTATGAAATTGCTTGTTTTTTCCTTTAGGTCAACTTTTATGACAACCTCTGATTAGTTTTTACTTTTGATATATGTTTATTTTTAATCAAAACTATATAACCATTCCATACTTTTTTTTCTTTCCCAAGCTGAATTACTTTACAGTTTTATGCTCACCCTAGTGATTTTCATCCCTTTTTTTTGTGCACACACAACCAGTATTTTTAACTGCTGAAAACTTCTGCTGTGAAATGCCCAAAAAGTATTGAGAATTCCTGTCTCAAGCATTTTTGAAGACATGGCCTTTTAGTTATACATATGATTGCCAGGTCACCAGCTAGGACCTGCACTGGCTCTGTCTTTAATGCACAGAAGGAGCACTTGACATAAAGGACTGCCGTAAGTGTCAGTGTTTCAGTCTGAACACCAAAGGAGAAGGCATGAGAAGTTAGATGGCCACCATGGCAATCTCTAGCAAACTGTAGTGATAATTAATGCATTCACTTAGTCAGTCAAACTTATGTTTAAGCAAGACACCTTTTATTTATTTTTTTAATTATATAAAGATCTGCTGGAAAGTTATCTGCTCAGATTTTTTCTTTGCATAAAGCCGGTGCTATTTTACAAGTTGGAAACTAAGCAACAGTGATGAGCATTTCTGCAACATTCTGAGGTTCACTGAATGACAGGTGTTTTGAGTTTCAGATTCATACCCTACAGAAAATTCATACTGATGCAAGACCTACTGAACTTTCTAAGTTTGTAAGAGCAGCATTTAAAATTGTCTGTATTTTTGGGCCTTTGTCCTACTTTTATTTATGGCTTTATCCAGATTTCTTGCTCTGAGGTTGAGAGTATATGAAATGTGTCAGGGCCATTGCCATCAGCCAGGCACTTTTCAAATTGTGACATACTTGTTGTACCCCACTCCCCCATGTAGTGACTTTAGATGTGTCCAGGCAAGGAGCACTTAGAGTATCCAAGGTAGACACAAGTACAGTCATGGCTTTTAATCTGTCCTTTAATTTGCAGAATGTTCTGGTTTTCTGTCATATTTTTATACAGTTGATTTTGTGTATTCAGAAAATGCATTTTGTTGGCTGCTTGTTTTTTATACTTTATTTTGACTGGCATTCCAGTAATGTATTTAAAAAGTAATTTATTTTTTCATGCCTCACAACCTGTGTTTCCATCTAGATATTAAGTAAGTTGTCATGTAGCCAATGCATTGAAATATTTTTTTCTTCTACACTTCATTTTGTCTTGATTGGACTCTTGTAATGACTGTTTGGCACCCAGGGCAGCATATTTAAAGTTCCAGTTGTTGTGGTTTTGAGCATAGCTCTACCCCTTTCTATTTGGCCACACCCCTTCCTATTGGCCACACCCATTCAACTGTCTCCTGCAGCCCCCTTTAATTTGAAGTCACCAGCCGCCACTGCAAGCAGGCTAAAAGATAACTTTCAAAATGACGCCGCTCAAGGAGACCTACTAATAAAGACTAATTAGTGTGCATGGGGGAAGAGGGAGATACAAAATGGGGGAAGTTATAACCAGAAAAAGCAGGTAGAGATCTGGCCTGCCCCCTCACAGAAGACTGCAAAGAAAAGCAATCAACATAAGAAGTGGAAGCCTTGGAGCTGCAATGTAAGTGTGAGCAAGGAAGAGGTAGAAACAGGAAATTGGGAGTGTTAGCAGTTAGTTGCAGAAACACTACTTTATGGCCTTGGTGTGCAACTAATACAAAGGAATGTAAATCTATCTGGGAGACAATATACACCAAGTAAATGGTACTTGCCTTACTTTATAAGTATTCAGTGTGGAGGCAGATCTATTTGGGACAAGATACAAGTACATTGTTAAGTTATGCCACCCAGTTGCAACAGACAAAGCTATAGTTGCCTGGGGGGGGGGGGGGGGCTTGTGTGCACACCGGACAAAACAATGTTTAAAAATAACTAGTAAAATTAACAAATGTACTTCGTTAAAGGTTGTGGATCAGGCCTGGCAAGCCGGTACGTAAAAATCAACTGTCAATTATTAGCGGACCGGAGTTCCGCTGTGGTGACTTCTAACCGGGAAAAGGCGAAAGACACAAACAAACAAAACTGTAAAAGGAAATGTAAATAACCAGTCACAATGCTTAAAACATAACTGTTAAGGACCACATCTGCTAATAACAAGAACTGTAAATATCCAGTCACCTATGCAGACTTGTCTGGTAGGTATCCTTATTAAAAGTGTTATTCTTGGCTTGCAATAACTGTAGAGAGAAACTGGACCATAGCAGTGGTTTTATCTGGCAATGTTGCAGCTGCTGGGGGGGGGGGGAGCTGTGATGATGCAGACAGACCAAGTGTGCTTTAAAAAAGAGAGAACAAGTGAAGTTAGGAATATGGGCTAGTAATTACGAAGTGCACAACACCTCAGTTTTGGTAAAGTAAGAGGAGTGAGTGTAAGCTGACTGAGTGTGGATGTGTGTTGTTAGGAGAGGTATAAAGGAATCTAGAGAGGCTGTAAGGGGACCTGTGGCGTCTATGGAGTGAGCATGCAATGGCTGAGATAGATAGAAGTTCAACAGACCATAAATGTACAGACTCCTAACCTCAGGGCTTGTAGTGGATTTGATAAAAGGTATAAATCATATTGTAGTAACAGTAAAACACATACTTATGCAATCAACTTTTCTCAAAATAACAGTGCAGTAGGCAATAATTACTTACAAACACATTTGAGGATAGCATACAACACACACTTATGCAGGGTGTAATATTAAGTAATGCAGACTAAAACAGATCAATAGACGCCAAGGATGCTTACCAGCTGCCAACAGGGAACAAGAATTTCTGTCTCTGGCAACTTAGAACATTGCTCTGGTAAATGGAATATGTGCAGTCGCAGCTTCGACAAGTAACTAGGGAAAGGATACTGTAGGCAGGTTCACAAGACAGTCAAAACCAGTTAAGGAGCATCACATAACACAAGTCTCCAGCCAAATTCCTTGTAAGCATAACAGCATATTTAACAGCAAACAGTTTATGTAGTAAAAGCAGTCACAGCTTCAATTAGTCCCTTAAACTATTGTGAGCATAACAGCATATGTAACAGTAAACAGTTTCTGTAGCAAAAGCAATCACTACATCAGTTAGATCCCTAGACTACATAAAGTTAGCTAAGTACTTCAGTTGGAAAACATAAACATTTCACAATACAATGTATGATTCATCCAGTATTTTAAAACACATCTGATTCACACAAGGTATGATTATAATTCCAAAATATATTTTCGTCAGTTGTCTAATTTTAATACCACCCTTACTAGTTGATACGGTTTCCAATGTCTCTACCTGCACCAAAGTATTTGCACTATTCCTTTGTATTAATTCAGGTTCCACACATCCACCTAGCCTGCAAAATGCACATGAGCTTATTAGACACTGACCCATTCAGCTATCACTACCTCGCCAGCTCTGGTTATGTTAGTAAACAGTCATCTAGATGCAATGTAATATCTGTGAGAGATATGCCAGTATGAAATGAATGTAGCAATGAACCCAGGGACACATTACAGGATGCATGCAATTGGGTAGCAATATCCTCATAAAAAGTGTGCCTTTGATCTTAACTAACCTGCTGGACAACTTAGTAAAAAGTGACTGTTCCAACAGTCATACTATTGACATTAAAAGCAGGTAAGTCCATGCACACAGATAAGCAAACCTTTAAATGCTGCCTTACATAGAAAGCAATGAATTAATTTAACATTTCAACTCAAATCACATCTACTAAACACCTGGTTATGTCCTTGTATCACTTAACCTTTACTCTCCCATCTCCCCCCTTCTTTTTCAAACTTCCAAGCTACTCACTTTAACTCTCTACAGTATTAAACCCAGCCAATAACTCTGGCTATTAGTTGCTACTTCTCATAGCGGGTGATCGCTCCTCTTTTTGTCCCAATCATTATACACCTGCACATTAAATGGAATTCCTGACTGTTTCTCCTGGAAAATGTCTTTTTCCAATTCATTTTATATATTTTCAGTGTTTGTTTGTTAAAATGTCTAACTCCATGTTGTATTATTTAAATGACCTTTGTATAACACTGTATACATTTGCTTCTCTTGTTTTTTTTGTTTTTTTTTGTAACAATGTGTCGGAGCTTTTCTCCCCAGGCCTCCACTGTAAATGGACCTGGTCCAGTTGGAATTTCCCAGTTAACAAATGTAAAATAAATTAAATAAATAAACATTTCTACTCAGTCTATAGTATTCTACCCCTTTTGATTTACTTAATATTTTTTGCATTTCTTCCTGCATTTCCAGTGTAGCTGAAGTCATTATGTTCTGCCCATCCCCATCATTGTAGTTATTTCCTTCATTAAGTCAGGTAGAGAATGAAAGTAACCTCCCCTTCTTTTTCCTGGACTTTTCATAGGTTAGTACTATATGTTTTAGCTTTGTGAATGCCTTCTTCTTTTCCTTCAACACTTTTTTACCTTTATATTTAGTACAGATAGTCATCTTTGTTTCCTACATTTTCTTTTTCTCCTTCTCCTAAGGCACAATTTGCTCTTTCACATCTACTCCTCACATAATAAATGCACTGAGATTCCCTGTCAAAAATCTGAGATGCAAATCTACTTTTAGATCTCACCATTGTACAGCTCTTAAACAGTTCTCTTGGTTAGAATTGCCCAAAGTCCTAGCCTACAACCAACTGTCAATCAATTGCTCTATCGTCCAGATAAAACTCCTGCCCTCCTTAACCTCCTTCAACCATACTCTGCCAATTGAGTCCTTCATTCCAATAACAAATTCCTAATAAGATATTACTAGAGTTAACAACACTGCTGGATTAGCTCTCTATTCTAACTGCATAGCTAAGATTTGGAATTATTTCCCGTGAACATAAAAACTACCACCAATACTACACAATTCAAAAAGATTCTTAAAGAACATTTTAACAAAAGTTGGATATGCCCTTACTTTAGCCCAACCTAAGGAAGGATATCCTTTAGCCAACAAGCCCATGATCTGGTATAGATTACTCCTAATTATACAACAACCTCCCCATTAATATTCAAAAACGTGCACGCTGATTGGTCAGCGTGCACATTGTAAATCCGAGTTATAGTAATGGAAAAAGGTCCGGTTGCCCGGACTTTTTCCATTACTATAACTCTTACAGCAACACTGTCTCACTATGTTAAACGAGTTTAACATAGCGAGACAGCTTTAAAAAAAGAAATGGAGATTCTCCGTTTCTTTTTTTAAAGCTGTCTCGCTATGTTAAACCCATTTAACATAGCAAAACAGTTTGTAAAAAGCAACGGAGATCTTGCTTTCTCCATTGCTTTTTTTTCAAAACTGTCTCGCTATGTTAAATGGGTTTAACATAGTGAGACAGCTTTAAAATAAGCAACGGAGATTTCCGTTGCTTATTTTAAAGCTGTCTTGCTATGTTAAACCCATTTAACATAGCGAGACAGTTTGAAAAAGCAATGGAGATCTTGCTTTCTCCATTGCTTTTGCCCACAGCTCTGATGTACTGCGTAGGTGTATGCATGCGCAGTACATCAGAACTGCCGCAGAATACCAGACAGCTGCGGAAGGGCAGCAAGGAGGTATTATGCAATGCCATTATTTAAGAAAAGTAATTATTTTTTTTCTTAAATAATGTCATTGTATAACAGCAATAACCCACTTCTGGGTGTGGGTAATGCTGGATTTACCCACGGTTGGCTTTGTTTGGCCACTCGGGCTTCGCTTTCGTGACCAAACCACACCAACCATGGGTAAATCCAGCATTAGCCACACCCAGGCGTGGGTTATTGCTATAATATCTAATGCCTCTGTACTACTACCCTGACTGTGTTTCATCAACATCTTGTCTAAGACCACTGCCGTACTAAAATACTCTAATTTTGTTTAAGATTTTTTCTGTACTCTGCACTGTAATCCAAAGTCACTGAAAAATGTTGTGCTGAAATGATAAAATGTCATATGTCTGTTTTATATCTGTGTACCTATAAAGCATTTGTCTTTTTGTATAAATACAATTGTACTACCAGTGTAAAATACTGTTTATTGTTAATGTGCAGCTTTTCTCCCCGGGCCTTCTTTGAAAAAGGACAGCTTGTCCAGATGGTCTTTCCCAGCAGAAAATGTAAAATACCATAAGCTCAGGCGTAACCCATATCCTTCTGTTACCACAACATCAGACTTAATACACATGCTTTTGTTACCATAACCTCACACTTAATACATATCCTACTGTTACCACAACCTCAGACTTAATGCATATCGTTCTGTTTCCATAACCTCAAACTTAATACGCATCCTTTTGTTAGAACAACCTCAGACTTAATACATATCCTTCTGTAACCAAAATAAGTTTTGCAGTTCTGTGGATCACATCTGTGTTTGTTGAAATTTAACATGTACTTTGTACTGGTAGGAAATAAATATATGATTGCCCTTGTAATAAGTGATAATTCAATAAAGATGTTTCTTGTGTAAAAAAAAATGCACCCCTTCCTTGGTGGAATCTTCACCTTTTTGTTGCTCAAGTTTGATTCTCACCACAGCTTCTACTATTTACCTTTTAATCTTAGGTGGACACCTTCCAATTCACTTCAGAAATACTTTTTCTTTCCTTTCTGGCATCACACAGAAAGACATCAGTATGCTCCCAATTATGCAGCAAAGTCCAGAAGGTTTAGAAATTTTGTTTTGAAGTGCATGCATAAGTATTTTTATAGTCCACACAAACATCAGAGAATTTTTCATCAGGTAGATAGTAAATGCTGCAGGTGTCATGGGTATGACAGAGGTCAATGGAAGCATGTGTTCTGGGGGTCTATATCATAAAGTTGAATGCTGACAAATCCAAAGCACAAAACTTCAAACTTAAAAGTTCGAAGTTCAAAAATGTTGAAACATAGAACGGAGATCGCCATAGAGTGCAGGAAGGGAAGATTTCCCTTTACTGTACTGTAGTGTAATCTCAGAGTTGGTAGCAGGAGGATGGGGGGTGCAGGGGGGCTTGCCTTCCTGCATGGAGCATTTTTGGGTATTGAGTGTGTTTTTTTTTACATTCGACGTTGTCAGATTTCAAACTTTCAAGTTCGAAGTTTAGTGCTTCAAACTTGTCAACATTTAACAATCTGATATAGACCCGTGTTCTGGGAATGTAATGAGTTGGCAGATTGTAAAAATTCCCTACAGAGTGTTTTACCAGAAATGTTGGATAAGTAAATAATTGCAACTAAGGAAATTATTGCTTTCAGCCGGAAAATAAGTTTTTGCTTGTCTAGCTATACTAGCCGCCAATAAAATGATTGCTAGAAAATGGAAATTAAACTCTAAATCAACTGTAAATAAATGACTGAACATTTTCCTTAGAAAAAGGAAAGAATAAACTATATAGGAATAGATGGAAATTGTGTGAACAATACATGCAGAATAATGTTTGCCAGGAGGAGTAAGGTTTAAGGGAATGAAGGAAAGGAATAATTTATGCAGTGATATGTGTTTAAAAGGAAACATATTTATATCACGTGAAAAATGTTACTGTGGTTTGTTTTCATTAATATTAATGTATGTACGCATGTGCCACTGTTTTACTTGTGATTTAATAAAGATGTTTATAAAAAAATATAGATTTTAGTATTTCTATTGTTTTTTTCCTCCTATGCCTATCGACCATCAAGTCTGATCCAACTCTTTGAGGATGATTTGTTCCCTGTCACACTAAACACTGTATCCAACATCTATGTCATCTGTGTCTCTCCTGTTCAGCAAAGATTTACTTCTTGGTGCCTGTCTGCTGGGGATAATCAGTGTTCTGAAGCAGGAGCCCACTGGTGAAGTGCCATCATCTAGACAGCCACGGGGGGGAGGGGGGGTAATTTTTCAGGATAACTACCTGCCATCTGCTATCCTGTTATGTACACCACTTTAACAGGGCCCACAACACTGGCCTACTGACAAATGCACACTTTGATACCATTGCTGAAAGCCAGCTACAGTGTATGAGTAGCTGTTAGAGTGGCAGAGTACACAATGTGGTCCATTGTGTTGCTGCATTCCTCCTCTGCCTCCACTCATGGACAACAAAGCAGCAGACCAAGTCATCCCTCTTCCTACATCCAAGATAGCTAGCATAGTCTATTCAATCTTGGCTGTCATTACTGCTTCCGAAATTGGCCAGTGATTTTAATTATATATATAATTTTTTAAATACATCTGGAGGCCATGGTATCTCTCCACAGTGGTTCATTTCCCTTTGCTTGTGTACTAGTTCTACCTTTTTGGGTATTTTCACTCCTGTTTCCCACATGCATTACTTCTAGTCATTCCTTATACAGCATTCACCAGTCAGGTCATAATTCTTAATTATCTAGAAACTTAAATAAGTACTTTGAAAATATGCACCCATGTTGCATTCCTGTAGTTGAGATCTGTCATGTATTCAAGGCAAAAAATATTATCTGAGATACTTTCTACTGTGTCCATCTTTACCAGTTAACAGTGTAATAATTTCAATATGCCTAATGGATATGGTCAGATCCGACCCTAAGCTAATTACCCTAAGATATCCACATACAGCCCCCACCCCCCATTAAGGAAACTATGGTAAAAATCTTCTCCAAAGCCAACTTCATGCTTCTTAAGACAGAAGTGGCAAACTTCATGACACCCATGCAGATGGACAATACAGCTACGCCTGCTGAATCCTACACAAATGCACTCTATAAGCACTTACACAACTGCATGGATTGTGCTATCCCAAACAGAACCAAGACGCTATCCTCCAAAAGAAAGGAAGCTAATCTGGTGGTTCCCTGCCATAAATAAACTCTACAACAGAAGGAAGAAACTACAGCAAAAGAGAGTAAAATTCCATGAGTGGAGGAGCCTGATCAGCCTCAGTAAGAAGCTAAGATCCCTTATAAGATTCTCCAAAGCTAGCTACAAAACAAAATCACCACTGATTCTAAGGACAACCACAAATCATTCTATAGCTATGTCAAAAATCTCAATGGCAATACCCAGATCTGCTCTGAGTTATAGCACAACGGCATGAAAATTATAGAAACAACTGATATTGCCAACATCCTGGCAGATAGGTTCAGTGCTAACTTTACCCCCCTCTCACCCCCTAAAGGGCCCATATCTATACAGGAAGAATGCAGAGTCCCTGTAATCACAACTATGCAGGTAAAAGCTGCACTCTCTTAAGCCAAAAACACAGCATCCATGGGAATGGACAACATCCCAGGCTGCGTTTTACACGAACTTCAGAACAAACTGGCTCCCCAACTAAGCACCATGTTCAATCATAGCCTCACATCAGGCTTTGTGCCCACTAAATGGTGCACAGCAACAGTTATCCCACTCCACAAAGGGGGAGCCACCACTGATCCCAGGAACTATTGCCCTATTAGCCTGATGAGCCTAGTCTGCAAGGCCATGGAACGTATCATCATGGATATCATAAGTAAAGATATTGGTAAACTCCAAACTCTGGAACCCACCCAGTTCAGGTTTGTGAAAGGCAGATGCCTCCTGAACCTGATCGACTTCTTTGAGGCAGTCACTAAAGCCGTAGAAGAGGGTAAAGTGGTTCACATAGCCTTTCTTGACCATGCCAAGGCTTTTGACACCATCCCCAATTCTGGAATTATAGCTAAACTCACTAAACTAGGTATAAATTCCTATGTCACAAGATGGGTTACCAACTGGCTCACTGACAACCCACACTGTAAAAGTTGCAGACTCCAAATCTGACTTCAAACCACTGAAAAGTGGAGTACCACAGGATTCAGTCCTGGGACCTCTCCTGTTTGGTATCTACTTCTCTGAAGTACAGGCTAACACAGAAGGCCTTTGGCTAATGAAGTTCGCAGATGGCTGCAAACTAGGAGCCATAGTTGAGTCCCCAAATGATGTGGACATCCTACAGAAGGGCCTCACTGAGACAGATGCCTGGTGTCAGAGCCATGGCCTCAAGTTCAATGCCAAAAAGTGCATTGTCATCCCTTATGGTAAAAACTCTGTACCCATGAACTACCACATAGGTGGCAGTCTACTTAATGCCAAATGTGTGATAAGAGACCTTGGAACCCCGGTGGACAGTAGTCTCTCCTTTGATAATCACATCACCACAATAGTCAGGAAAACCTTCTACGTGGAACACCTCATCACAAATGGTTTCTCATCCAGGAAAAAAGAGGTCATTGTTCCCCTCTACTCAACACTCATTAGAGTGCAATGCCCTTTTTGGAATGTACCTCACAAGACATCTGCAGCAGCTGGAAAGGTCACAGAAGCACCTCACAAAGAGAATTACTGGCCTCAAACAGATGCCTTACACTGACCATCTGAAAAAACTCGAGCTTTATTCCTTAGCATATTGCCTACTCCGAGGTGATCTCTGCCTAACATGTAAAGCTATGTCAAACCCAGAGTTGTTGGATATGCTACACCTAAAGAAATCCCAATCCCTCTCTAGGGACCTAAACCTTGTCACCACAATAAACAGGACATGCTGGAGGGATAAATTCCTGTCCCTGAGACTTCCCATAGTCTGGAACAAGCTACCCATCTATGTCAAGCAAAGTTCCTCATTAGCACTCTTCAAGAAAAATCTTGATGAGTGAATGGGGAAAAGGACACACACCCCGGGGATCACTTCTGTGGCTCTGCTTGACAGGGGCATAGGAAAATAACTTTTTTGGGTGGCATAAGCCAGGGAACCTTGTTGGCTAGGTTTACTTAGGCCCTTGGACAGATAGCCTAGTACCTACCTATGAACCTATGAACCTATATGACTAAAATGTTAAACACTCCTTTATGGAAAGGAATTGGTAAGACCTCAACATAAATCATTACTCATTATATATTTTTTAGTTATGTTGTAATTAAGCTGTGTATATTCTACCATTTGTAATGCTTTGCATTACTGCTTTTAGTGTGATATGGTTTTCCATCTTGCCTTCTATAACAGGTAGTAACTAGGTATTTATGGTAATAGCTTTATGTTAATAAAATCTTCGTTTGATTTCATCTGACAGCATCAAAGAATCACTCATATTTATTTAAGTTTGACGTTCATCACTAGAAATTGAAATGCATAAAAAGATATTGCAGGTGATTATAAGAACTAGTCAAGTTTGTACAAAGTGGTGTGGCAGGAGTAAAACAAAGTAGTTAAAGAATCTGTATAACAATGGGTTCATGCATGTTTACTAGGCGAAGGACCCCAAGAGGCCTTTTTAAGCCTAGCCATGTGTTCCAAGATGAGAAGCAAAGTTTGTACTTTATATCTGTGAGGTAAACACCTTAACTATTATGCCAGCCCCTAACCTTTTATGTCAACCTCCAACCTTTTATGTCAACCTCCAACCCCCAATGTCAGTAGCCCATGACTTCAATGAACCCAATGAAAAAAAAAACATTCTAAATCATCTGAAGTTTTCAGATGATTTAGAATGTATAAACAAGTAAACTGGGGCCCATAGTAGAGCAGGAATATATTTATAATGAACATTGCCTCTAGAATGTACTCAGGACATAAAATGTTGGCTAACCATACATTAAGAAAATTCTACATAGAATTATATCAATTCACGAACCGTTAAACTATATAACATGATTCTGTGAATGATACTAGCAAACATATGCAGTGACATGAAACATATTTTGCCAGAAACATCAGAACTGATTAATCAACTGTTTTACCAGGTGATTTACCTATTAGAGTATTTGTGCTGCAAGGAAATGTGAAGTTAATGAGCTATGAATAATGTCATAATTAGTTAAGTTATAAAACTGATGTGATACATGTTCTGCATTAAATTAAGACAAAGTATGTGCTAGTTTAACAAGATGAAATTAAAGTAAAATGAACTGTGGCTTTTTAAATCTGAGATATATGTATGCAAGGGATTCTTCAGATATTTACATAACAGTGATAGTGTAGTGTACTGGCTCACCAGATGCACAGTAGCAAGCACCACCCAAAACCCTCCCCCATTGTACGTCAGTTGGAAGTACTCAATATTCATCCAGTGTGAATGAATATTTATTGTTTCCGAACTGTACGATGCCACAATTTTTTTATATGCTAAACAGAAATTACAGGTTTTGAACATATTTTAGGTTGAATTCATTTATTTGCATTTGTTAGAGGCCTTACTTATTTTGGTCCAAAATATTGCTTAGTCTCAAACGTTGAATGCTGTGTATTGAACAGACAGTAATGGTTTTGCATTGTTCAGAAATATATTTAGATGTTTATTTGACCATGAGATACTGAAGTGCATGGAAAAATACATGATTACAGTGAAAAAGATGTAGTCTACTTAACAGACTACTTCTTAACTGTCCCTGATTTTTTCTCACAATTCTGCTCCATCTTTCCCAGTTCCTCGTAACATTGGCGATTTGGGTAGAAAAGGTGCTTAACAAGTAATGACAGTAACTAAAGTTATACGGTTTTGTCTGTGATTTTAGAAATTAAGATGTTGATAGCTATGAGCCGAAAACAATCCCTCCCGTCTCCCCAAATACTGCTTTCTATGCAGAGCAAAATATGGCACAGATAGGGAGCAGTAATGCAAGGTAAAATATAATTGTGTTACTTTATAAGTCTCCATGACTTTAAGACTTGTCACTGAGAGCTAAATGCAGCAAGTCCCCACATCCTCAAGCCCTTGAACTGTGTCATGACCAAATAGCATGCTAGTAGGTCACACAGTGAAAGGTGTTGCTGAGAGCATCTTTGAATTTATATCCATGCCTCTCAAGTGTACCTCATTTAGGGTCTTAAAAAGTTCATGTACCTCGAAGTTCCACATTGAAAGGATATAAATGGCATGTCAATCATGCCTCATTTCATATGCAACTTTTCACACTAATCACTGGAGCCACGCCCACTCCTGCACAGAACTGAAGGTGAGCCAGTACACTACACTATCACCTACATAACTTAGTTCAGCTAGCCAAAGAAAAGCATGTAAGTTACAAGTGCCTGCATGCCTTAGCTATAGAAAAGTTTCATAAGCAGATGAGACATAATATACAAACTTTGTGCAAAAATGGTTCTAACATTGTCAATGTTAATTATTTGTTTATTTTAAAGGGTTCACTAGACGCAAACACTGTTGCAAGCATTGCTTAAATATCTACACATTTTCCATTTGGAAAGAGGATGTATTTGTATTTTATATCATTATTTTATTTATTTTACATTTGTTAACCGGGCTAGTCTGGCTGGATACAATGCCCATTTTCAGCAGAGGCCCGAGGAGAAAAGCTCCATTAACAGACTAGTAGATTACAATAAAAAGAACAACAATCATAATAAAAATCAAAGCAGAACCAAACAAACAAAAAATATATAAACATACAAGCAAATAAAGGACAAAGTTGTTATTGGTGTAGAGAAATGCAGAGGTATTATAACAAGAAAATAACAATGGAGAGGCAACCTTATTTTGTAATAATTGCTAGAATAAGACTGACTAGTAAGAGAAGAAGAAATGAAATAAACTGACATATAGAGAGTCAAATAAACTTTACACTATTTACAATTTAGAATAGAACAACTTTTGCCAGGGCACTAGTATAGGAATGAGATAAGCATAGAAGAGATTTGCATAAAGCTAGAAAAAGAAAAGATGACAAGATGCAGAGTTATAGCATGTAGTAGGAGCAAAAAGAGAAAAAGAAATTCTGCAGGTGGGACAGGATAGGCATACCCAAAGGTTGAGAACAACCAGTAGGAGTGAAAAGGGGGGGGGGGACTGGAAATAGGGAATATTTTGCTGAGCTCAGTCAGGATTAGAGCATGGGCATAGCCAGTGGGTTTGTAAGTGGTTTCTTATTTGTTTTTTGAAAAGGTGAGATGAGCTTAGGGTGGTCAGGTGTATGGGAAGTTTATTCCAATATGATCCTACAGTGTTGGCAAATAAGGAGTCACCTGCTTTATTATGGGATTTGAGAGTAGTTACTAGAAGCTTACTGGCTGAGCGAAGGGAAGTGAGATTTTTATATGGGGTGATGAGGTTTTAAGTATGGGTGTGTTGGAGGGGTAATGTAGAATTTTATAAGTGATGACTAATTGTTGTAGAAGTATTATGTTCTGAAGTTCTAGCCAATTGAGTTTTTTTAGATTGAGACAGTGATGAGTACGGAAAGGGGAACCTGTGGCAAACCTGGCAATACTATGGTATGCTGTGTTAAGTTTTTGAAGGTTAGCTTTTGAAAGGTTAATAAATGATGGAGAGGCATACAATAGTGTGGAGATGAGGTGAGTCTGGGCGAGAGACACTCGGGTAGTGGCAGTAAGAAAAGGCTTTAGTCTGTAGAGGGCACCTATTTTTTTATTAACAGTCTTGATGGTCAGATCAATGTGGTAGTCAAAGCTTAGCTGATTGTCTATAGTAACGCCTAGTAGTTTAGTGGAACAGTCAGGTTTAATGATAGTGCCATTACAGGACATAATGGAAAATGAGATTGGGGCAGATTTAAGGGTGGGGGTGAAAAGTAGTAATTTAGTTTTTTTGGGATTAAGGAGGAGACAGATGTGTTGGAACCATTTTTCTGCTGCTGTAAAGACTTTTTGGGTGGAGGAGTGGAGTTCTTCTGGAGATAAAGCAGAACAGATGAGAGTAGAATCATCAGCATACTGTATACAAGTGGTTGTAGGAAGTGAAGTAGGTAGGTTATTAATAAAAATGGAGAAAAGGAGGGGGCCTAAGATGGAACCTTGTGGGACACCAATAGTGACGGGGAGCTGAGAGGATAGATGGCTGTCCCAGAGGACTGCTTGTTTTCTATCTTTCAAGTAGGAGTCAAACCACTGTAGTGCTGATGAATCAAGTGAGAGGGATTTTAAAGTATCTAGGAGAAGTTGATGGTTCACCATGTCGAAAGCTTTTGAGAGGTCAAGGAATAGTGCAGAGGAGTAGAGGTTGTTATTGCGGTTTTTGTTGATCACGTCTGTGAAGGAGAGGAGTGCAGTGGAAGTACTGTGGTGGGGCCTAAAACCATGTTGTGAGTCTACGAGTAGGTTATTTTGCAAGAGATGATACAGGAGCTGATGGTGAATGCAACGTTCCCTAATTTTAGATAGTGGAGATAGAAAAGCTATTGGCCGGAAATTAGAAAGTTCGTTGGAGTTACCTCCTTTATGGAGGGGAATGATATGGGAGATTTTCCAGCAGGATGGGATAGTAGATTCAGTTATAGTTCTGTTAATTAATATGGAGATTGGGTAAGCTAGTTCAGTTGCTGCTAGATGTAGATATTCAGCTGGAAGTTTGTCGGCTGAAGGGGTGCAAGGTTTAAGTTTAGAGAGTAACTTACGTATATAGGTTGTGGAGACTGTATTAATTTTTAGTGTGGGGGTGCTGTTTTGAGGAGAGGTAATTTGAAGGGAAGGGGGGGAGTCATGGTGTTTGCTAGAGAGGAGACTGTTTCAGAGAAGAAGTTGTTGAAGGTATTGGCTATTATATTGGGTTGGGTCTGAGCTAGGCTAGCTGGTGTAGGTGTTTTGGTGTTCCCTGGATGGAGCAGTTTATTGATTCCTGACCAGAAATGTTTGGGGTTTTGATTTTGGTTTTGTTGGTACTTAAGGTAGTAATTCTTTTTATCCAGATAGGTGAGTTTCTTAGTTGTATTTCTCAGGTGTTTGAAATTCTGATGGTCAGATGGGTTTTTAGTGGATCTCCATTTTTATCCATAATTTATTTCCAGCTAGCATAGTTTGTTTGTTTTTTTTTGGAAAGCCAGGGGGCTGCTTTTGAGCCTATTCTAATTAATCGGGATGGTGCATGATGCTGGAGAATTTGTAGGAAAGTATTGTTGAAATAGGTAACTGCTTCATCAATTGGGAGGTGTTTTAGAGCTGACCAGTTATATTCTTTGAGTTCATTACAGAAAGAAGACAGGCTAAAAATTTGTTTTGTTGTGTACAGTACGATAAGAGGCCTGTTTGGGATTGTTGATTTTTTGTTTAGTAATGTAGGTGAGGAGATGATCACTGATATTGTCAGGGAGTATTCCAGTTTTATAAGAGAGGGGATTGTTGTTGATCAGTATCCAATCCAGGATGGCTTGTTTATTGGTTGATTTGTGTATTCTAGTAGGGGAGGTTATGGTTTGTTGAAAGTTAAAAAGATTAAGGTGAAAGATAGGTTTTGGAGAGATACAGGAGTACCAATCAATATTAAAGTCTCCTAAGATTATGGTTTCCTGAGGAAAGCTACAGGAGACCCAGCTAAGAATATTTTCCAGTGTGTTTAAGTTATTGCCTGGAGGGATGTAGGAGCATATTATATAAATGGCTTTGTTTTTATTCACTTGAAGTTTGGTACAGAGTATTTCAGCATTGACTGGGGAGGGGGGCAGGGAGTCAATTAAGGCTACCTGTAGTTGGGATTTGTATAGAAAGGCCTCTCCCCCACCCTTTTTGTTAAGGTGATCTTGTCTTAAGGTGCTATAGCCTGGGGGAGTGATTTTGTTGTCTTTGGTACCTGGTTTAAGCCATGTTTCAGTGAGGCAAAGAATATCAAAGGCATAGAAGTCTATTAAAGCATGGAGTTGTGTGATTTTATTATTGATGCTACGAATATTTAGGTGAGCTATAGAGAGGGAGTCATTAGAGAAAGGAGAACTAAGATTGTTGGCAATATGGTTGGAAGGGGTGTGGGTAAGAGGATTGTTGGGGCCAGGGTTGGGGTGGATGTCCCCATGTATCAGTAAAAGTGTTTGTGGAATATGAAAAATGTTTGAGTTTTTGTATGGTATAAGATAAAGCTGTCTTGTGGTTAGAAATCTGTTATGGTGTAATCTGTGGTAGAGAGGGGGAAGGTAGGGACAGGATGATAGGATATTAATATGTGTTTGTTCAGCTAGAGGGAGTAGAGAGGTGGTGTGTCTGGCTAAATTAGGAGATTGGCTAAGGGTTAGATATTCGTAGGAAGTAAAAGTATAGTACAAAAGAAGAATGTTAAGGAGTAGTAGAGAATGCAGTAGTTTGAGGCTTAAAGGCATGTTAAGAGTGAGAAGGGATTAGCAAGTGTAGTATTAGGTGGTTTAGGAAGGTGGAGAGTGGGGTGTGGTAGTTTGATAGGAATCTGGAGAGTGGGTGTGGTGGTAGGGATGGAGTATAGAGTTAAATAAGTCAGGGTGGGGCAGGAAGTGAGACAATTGGAGGTGTGGCAGAGTAAGTATAAAGGTAGGGCCCCTGGGGGTGGGTGGGAATTGGGGGTAGGGAGAGGAGCGGAGTGAGCGGAGCGAACAGAGCGGGAAGAGCCAGTGAGGGAAAATCAGTGGCAAAAAACAATCAGAGAAGAAGAGAAAGCACTATATTTAGTGTAGGGTAGGGGTAAGCAATGGTGTTAAAATACAGGGGGATGTGTGGTGGGTAGGGGAGAGTAAAAAAAGTATATGATAGCTAGGTAAGGTGACACAGGTGGTAGCAGTAGAAAAAAAAGAGGGCTTTAGGTGTAGGGGATAGCAGGAAGCAGAGGTCTACTGAGAGAATAAGGGAAAAAATAGTGTGTCCCTCGGTAAGCAGGGCGCCACCTGGTGGCAAGACTAGGAATTAAGAGAGACACAGCAAACAGAGTGTTCACCAAGTGAAAATGTTTGGGTAGGGGGAGAGTTACCTCAAAGATAGTGCTGGAGAAGGAGGGAAATAGAGAAGTGAATTAATTATTATTGGAGGGGGGGGGGGTAGGCTGCTGGTTGTCCTGGGGGGGAAGTCAAATAACCTGGAGAGTAAAATTAAATAGTACAAGAGTAGGACATACTTTCAAAAAGGTCTACAGTGAGTAGACAGTCTTAGTGGGGAGGACGTAAAATCCTATTCAGGATTGTGTTCCTTAGTCTGATGTCCACAGGGCCTCATTAGCAGGGGTAAGGAGAGGAAACTCAGTTGTACAGGCTGGTAAATATATAGGAAGAGAGAGAAGACAAATATAAGTACATTCAGTAGTCATGGAAGCATGTAACAGAATAACCAGAACATGTACCTATGATTAAAGGTCAATACAGAGACTAATACATTTTCACTAAAGAAAAACAGGCAAGGTCAGACAGATGGTAACCATACAGCAGGATCATACATTTGTACTAGAGATGAGTACTAGTGTGTCACTGAGGCTAGCAGCATAAATCCTGACGTGCAACTAAGTTACTCTTTTAACATAAGCAACAAGGCGTTTCAGTTATCAGAAAGAAAATGGCAAAACACAACATCCACAGCCTATCATCTATAACAATTAATTATAGGACCATGAGAGAGATATACTGTAGAAATACTGTAGCCTCGTATTATAGGTCTTAAAACTGTCATTTTGGATACAGGGGCATTAATGGCACAACAAAGCTTAACTGGTAGTTTGTAAAGAGCATGTATAGCAACAGTGTACAGGCAGTTTATTAGCTACGTACCATTGGTAAAGCTATTATCTTAAATGCTGTATCCACCCTTAGAATGCAAGTGTTTGGAGTTGGGGACCACGTGGAAGCCAGGAGTAAAGGCGCTACTTATCCCAGTTAGAAGGTTAACGCTATGTCAAGCAGAACCTGAGCACAGTATATTTTCTCTTGTACATAACCCACTCTGATAATGTTAATTTTTCTTTTGACATAAGATGTTTGATAAGTCATCAGATAGCACAAATAGGAGACCTGCAAAAGGGGGGCACGGCTACCTGTGGGAAAACTGTCAGCCCATTACTTTCTGTCAAACCTGTTCTTCCATTGTATCCTTCAAAAACAAAGCACACTCATTTTCATAGCAGTTCCAATGTCTGCACTGGAAACACTCAGCCATTGTTATTTAACTTCACACACGTTAGGCTTTCTGTAGTCATTCACAGTATTTTCTGCTAGTCTCTGAATTAATGAGGTGTCAACCCTTTACTTGAGAGAAGGTGGTGCAACCGTTCTCTTTTAATCTGATTCGCATCAGATATCTTCACAGACAAAGCGTCCACCCTTCAGTTTGATGTTGCTTCACGTTGCGTAATATCGAACAGTTTTTTGATTTTAATTTGAATGCAAAGAGCACATCTGTTTTCATTAATTTTTGTTCCCTCTACAAGGTGCTTTCCCTCTGTACCTCATCACTGCCTTTTGGGTATCTTTCTCACATAAACAGCTAATTGTGCATTTTGATAATGAGTCATCAAGGCCAGAAGACTGTAGATAATTATATGTTGTGTGTCCACACAAATTGTTAGTTTATTTATGTAATTATTTACATTTACTCCTTATTTTCAAGGTCAGCCTATGTGGACACAACAATTAGAATACACCGTATAGACAACAAAGTAAAAATATAGAACAGTTATTCAAAAGCCCTGCAGCTGTTTCATAGTGATACTCTGGTATAAGCAGTGAGTGCAATAATAAGATACATTGGTATTTGCACATTTACACAATGTACAGGTAATTAGAAAAATAATTCAGGTATGAAGAACAGGGGAAGGATACAAGATGACATAATACAATAAATGCATATGCCACCAAATAAATTTATTTTATCTGTTTATTTTACATTTGTTGACTAGGATAGCCCAACTGGATACGTGCCCATTTTCATCGGAGGCCCGGGGAGAAAAGCTCCAAGGAAAACAATTAAGATTACAAGGTAACAATATTACAGATACTGTATTTACATTGGATACATGCTTTAAGATGGTGTACAAATTCCAGAGTTTAAAGATAATACCAGTCTGGTTTAAGAAACACAGCTAATCTAAATAACAGTTTTTAACTAATACTAAATAGTGTCTTAATAATAAATGGTGTCAATACATTTGACACTGCAGTCCTAATGGAATGAAGATAGTGTCCATTTGCGAACTTTCTTTTATATATAAAAATTATCTCTCTCTCTCTCTCTCTCTCTATATATATATATATATATATTTGTGTGCACACACACACACACATATATATATATATATATATATATATATATATATATATATATATATATAAAAGTATATGAGATCTATAGCTATACATCCATTTAAAAGGGTGTTTCTTATTTTGTGGTGTGTGTGGATGTCTGTGTAATAAATACACAAACAAATAATGCCAAAGGGTACCTAAAGCAGGCTTGTGAGTCTATTTCCTCCACAGAGGTAACGTTTTGATTTACTTTTAGTTTTACCTGAATCCAGCTATTGTAATGCACCTGTAAGTGTGCTTCTGATATGTAGTAGGTGGTCTGACTTGCGTACTTTTCCTTTTGCTTTTTCTTGGGGATGGTTTTACTACTTCACATCAAG